>NC_071109.1:33532500-33582500 GCF_024256425.1 Clarias gariepinus
AAAAAAAAATACACAGAGTATGCTTATGCGTAGAATAATTTAGTGTGTGTTTGTGTGTGTGTGTGTGTGTGTGTGTGAGTGAGGTGGACAGTCTAATGGTATTCTCATTAGCCGTGTCTTCTCTATAAAAAAATGATGTAGAGCGGTTTATAATGATGATATGGTTATTAATGTAAATATTCCTGCTGATCACATGTGCTATTATAGATGTTATTACAGGTAATATCACATGTGTTATTATGGGTGTTGTTACAGATGTTATTACGGGTCTTATTGCAGATGCTATCGGAGATGTTATTTCTGCTGTAGATTAGAATATTAATACAAATGAAATCATAGTGATTCATCAGTAGGTAATGAGACATTGTGTGTGTGTGTGTGTGTGTGTGTGTGTGTGTGTGTGTGTTTTCAGCTAGCTGTGATAGATGTGTTCCTTCAGTATTCACACACAGCAGTGTGTAAGAGAAAGACAGAGTGTGTACTGACCTACGCGCACACACACACACACACACACACACACACACACAGAGCCGAATGGTCTGTTCTAGTTTTAGCCCAATAATACACAGTGTGTTATACTCTCTAATCCCACACACTGCTTCACAAAAGAGGATTAACAACAACACACGGGGCATGACACAGAGCGGCTTGTCTGTCTGTCTGTCTGTCTGTCTGACTGACTGTCTTTCTATCTTTCTATCTCTCTAACTATCTATCCATCCATCCATCCATCCATCCATCCATCCAATCCATGAGATTTAACTTTATTATCCACCCCCCCCCCCCCACCCCGTCCTGTTGACTAGTTTTGATAAAGCCGTGTTATTATCAGAGTCTGATTTGTATCTGATCCGTCGGTGCGACAGAGAGCCGTGTATTACAGAAGCCGCGCGAGTCGGTTGATTCTGTCGCAGTAAATGCGCGAGTCCCGCTCTGCACAAGCGCTCTGGGCTTTTCTGGAGACTGATGGATGAGAGACGCTGCAGAAGCGTCTCGGGGAGGTTTCTGATCGATTCCTGATGATGAAACTCTGAGATGATGCTGCACAAAGCAGAGCCTCGGAAAGCACCTTTTTTTAAGACGGTGAGATTAAAAACGCGGCTCTGTGGAGTGTAAAGTGCGCTCTGGCTCAGATCACTGAGACGCGTACCGTACGTCCTGGACTAAACGCAGCTCCAGAACACCAGAAAACTCCTTCCAGTTCACCTGTTCATCTTTAGTTTTCATTTTATTTTATTTTTCCTGTGTGTGTGCTGATGTGGTTGCTTTCCTCTCGTCGTTTCTAAACAACGATCAACTGTAACAAGGCGAAACGCTTCACCTCTGGGATTAAATCGGCAATCCATCGAGGACGTGAAAAGAAACGTTTACTGTAATATGGGTGACGCTTGATTAGAAGTTAATTGTATGAAATTTATCTGAACTGGGATTAGATTTACCCTCAACACCCCGCCCCACTGCCCCGCCCCACTGTCCCGCCCTACTGCTCCGCCCCACTGCCCCGCCCCACTGCCCCGCCCCACTGCCCCGCCCTACTGCCCCTCACTAACATGTTGAAAATTGCTGTTAACTTCCACCAGACGTGCGAGCTTGAAACTTTTTGTTAGTTTTTGTTTGATGTAAATAAATTAATTCAAAGCAAACAAAAAATATTATTTAACCTTGTGCAAAAGTATGCAAAAAAAATGTGGAGAATTGGACGAGAGAAGTGAAGCAGGAGAACTTGAGGATGAGAAAGGAGTTTGAGTTTTGGTGTAAAAAGGACTTAACCACTAAAGATAGCTTGAGATGTGGATTTGTGTTGCAACTTGCATTTTATTATCATCATCATCATCATCATCATCATTATCATTATTATCATCACCGTCATTACCATCATCACCATGATCATCATCATCATCATCATCATCATCACCATCATCATTACCATCATCACCATCATCATCATCACTGTCACTATCACCATCATCATCATCATCATTACCATCATCACCATGATCATCATCATCATCATCATTATTATCACCATCATCATCACCATCATCACCATCATCATCATCATCACCATCATCATTGTCACTATCACCATCATCATCATCATCATCACCATCACCATCATCACCATCATCATCATCATCATCATCATCATCATCTCGGAGGTGAAGGGCGAGAGCGCTGGTGATAAAATAGACTTATGAATCGTGTACGCAGAGCTAGGATTCACTTCAGTTCAAGAGACCTCAAACTAAAACTCTCTCTCTCTCTCTCTCTCTCTCTCTCTCACACACACACACACACACACACACACACGTGTATAAATGTGTTTATATAAGGAGCTAAACTTAAACAAGTTTAACTTTATGATTTTCTTTATTTTCTTTATTTCTTTATGTCTTTATAAGGTGCCATTACTTTTATTTGGAATAAATTGTTTAAAAATGGTGTTGGTCTTATGGATGTATTGCGGAATCTCTTTTTTTCTCTTCACTTAATGAAATCAGTGACTTTAACAGGATGGAAGAGAACACTTCTGAACACTTCTGAACACTTCTGTCTGATCTTCAGAAACCTGTTGAGACGACTGAGCTGTCAATCAATCTGCTCTGCGGTCAGTGCACTTCAAACGCTCTCGCTTTAATAAGTCTAGAGCCGTATAAATCTACAGACAGAGTGCAGGATTATCAGGAAGGAGGGGGCGGTGTGTGTGTGTGTGTGTGTGTGTGTGTGTGTGTGTGTGTGTTGGGTGCCATTATGATTATTAAGCCGCATTGAGTAAGTGCTTTTACTAATTACTTTCCCAACATGAATGTTTAATAGTCATGCTGTGTTTGTTTAATGAACAAATGATGACATTAACGATCCAAAGAGGAAGACAATCTAAAGGAAAAGTCCTACAGACGCTGGGTTTCACTTACAGATGACTTTAGATCAAAGGTTAGGTTAGAATTTACAAAAGTCAAGCTCCTGGTATTCAGACTCGGGTTTTACACACAAACACACACACACACACACTTGATTAGTGCAGGCTGAGCTGCAGTTTTTGACCTGAAGATTAAAAGAGAAACACTAAAACTGATTATTACACACATTTTTTCATCCTGATGATCCTAAAGGAACAAGTGTTTAATTTAAAGTCGTTTAAAATCAATAAAAGCCACCTGAGGCTCATAGAGAGGTCACATGACCAGCAGTGAATAAAAGCTTGCAAAGCTAAATTCTGTTAGCGTCTAATCATAATTCAGACACATTAGCGATAATATGCTTATTACACTGCTGACACTCGGGATGGAGTTGGTGGATTTAGAGACGGTGTATTATGGTTTGCTATTTATTATTTATGTGAACAAATAAATAGGGTGGAGTGAACATGGAGAATAGAGGGGAGGAGATAATACAAGGGGTGGAGCTATAGTGAGAACAAAGGGGTGGGGCTTGAATGAAGAATGAAGGGGAAGTTTTAATGTGGGGGTGGGGCTACTGTAAAGATTCAAGTGTGGAGCAAGAGTGAAGATTAAAGTGTAAATAATTAATGTGGGGGTGTGGCTTATACTGTAGGTGGAGCTAGAATGAAGAATGAATGGGAGGGGTTTGTGTGAGGGGTGGGGCAACAGTGATTATAAGGGGTGGGGCTAGAATGAAAAATTAAGGAGTGGAGTTCATGTGAGGGGCGGAGCAACAAGGAGAGGAGATGGAAAGATGAATAAAGGGGAGTGGTTAATGTGAGGTAACCAGAGAAATGAAGTTCTGAGGGGTGGAGTCAAGGTGATGGGAGGAGTTAGAATAAAGAATGAAGGGTGGGGATAAAAGTAATGCTGTATGTCAGTTAATGTTTTATACAGAATAAGTTATGGGTTCCAACACACACACACACACACACACACACACACACACATAAACATGCAAACACACGAGAGAATACAAAAGACAGTTCAGTGTGTGTGTGTGTGTGTGTGTGTAACTTGTTGAAGAAATTAACTTATTAAGATATTATATTATGAATATAAAAGCGATACCTGTTATCTGAAGATCTGAGAAGCTCCTTGTTGTTTTCCTTTTAGCTCCTGATTGAACGAGTGATGCAGAGAGAGAGAGAGAGTGAGAAAGGGAGAGAGTGAGAGAGAGAAGGAGTGAGAGAGTGAGAAAGGGAGAGAGTGAGGGAGAGAGTGAGAAAGGGAGAGAGAGAGAGAGAGAGAGTGAGAAAGGGAGAGAGAGAGAGAGAGAATCTTGATGCAGTCTCTACAAGGCCTGAATGCTAATCAGATGGCTTTTCCTTACTTATGAAAAATCATTCTCCACACACACACACACACACACACACACACACACACACACACACACACAGCTCTCTGTATACAGCCCTCCCTTGAGGGAAACCTGGAAACCTTATCCTTAGTTACAGGAAACAAAATTTCAAAATAAGGACAAAAGTAATGGCGCCCTATAAAAGATGTAGGGGAGGAGTTAGTGTGTGTCTTTGGTGGCCAAGCGCTGCAGTGGCTGAGCTGCATTACTGGATCATTTTTGCACATGCTGCACCTAGGTGGCGCTCTTTCACCAGTTATTCAACATTTTCTCCTCCTGAGCTCTCTGTGATCTCTGTGAGTTTTGTGGGCGTGGCTAAATATTCTGTAAAAGTCTCATGAACATGATTTACAGCTGATTGGCATTTATTAACATATGCACAGGAGGATAAATAAATGGCATTTTTTAAAGTTTTTTTTTGAGGATTTCTTGGTCACCAAGACATTTACACACAACATTTACACCCTAACTATCTAACTGACTAATTCATTGATTAAAATGCACATTTATTTGCTTTGAACAAAAAAAAAAAGTTCTTAGAAGTCAAGCATGGCATGTTTCTATATAAGTGAATAAGTTTGTACACCCTTAGCATAAACCCTAATAATTTAATCGATACACTGATTTTGCGGCAGCGGCTCCGGGGAAACGCCTGTAGGTTCTGAGAGGTTTCTAGTCAAAAGTAAAGCTTTTTTTTGTTTTTTTTTGGAAGCTATGTTTTATGAAATGTGCATGATGAGGTTTAGTGTGTAAAATCTTCACTGAGCATCAGAGAGCACTGTTAGTGGATAAATAATTCAGCGCTATCGACCTGCCAGAGCTCACACACTCACACACAGACCGCTGAGAGCAGAGAGTGAGTGTTACTGATAATGCTAATGGACAATCGCTCTCTCTGTGTAAGCCTTAAAAACATACTATATAACGTCCATGATATCAGCAACCGGGACTTTTAATTCTATGCAAATGAGCTACGACTCCGTGAAGCAACAAATCCTCGTGATTGTGCGGACGGACTCCTGGGATCGAGCCCTTAACTGTGTACAGAGGCGTTACAGAGGAATAGAAAGTGTGGAGGGATGAGGAGATACATAGTGTAGTGTTGTCTTCATAATGAAAAACTGTTCTCTCAGTCCTGATACTGACATGAATTTCAAAACATTTTAAAACTTAACGATGCCTTCAGTCATCTAGTATCGCCTTAGATCATGTAGAGGCATTAGATCATGTAGAGGCATTAGATCATGTAGGTTTTTAATTGGTTAGAAAGATAATACAAACCTACAAAACACTCTGAGGTGACATATCTATCTATCTATCTATCTATCTATCTATCTATCTATCTATCTATCTAAAGTATTCACTCACCCAGAGAAATCTTGAGTTCAGTGTATAAAATCAAGCGCCTACGCCTGCAGACCACTTCTACAAAATGTGTTGCTCTCAGGACCTCAGTGAATTCCACCATGGTACCATGATTGGATGTCAATAAGTCCAGTCGAGGAATTTCCTCACTACTAAATAGTCCACAGTCAACTGTTCTGCAGAGTCAATAGCTACAGACCTCCAAACTTCATGTGGCCGTCAGATCAGCTCATGAACAGTGCTTCATGGAGTGGGTTTCCATGGCCGAGCAGCTCCATCCAAGCCTTACATCACCAAGTGCAATGCAAAGCAGCAGATGCAGTGGTGTGAAGCTCCAACACTGAACTCTAGAGTAGTGGAGATGTGTTCTCTGGAGTGATGAATCATGCTTCTCTGTCTGGCAATCTGATGGACAAGTCTGGATTTGTCAGTTGTCAGGAGAACGGTACGTGTCTGACTGCTTTGTGCCAAGTGTAAAGTTTGCGGCGGGTTATAATGTGGGGTCGTCTTTCAGGAGTTGGGCTCGGCCCCTTGGTTCCAGTGAAAGGAACTCTTAATGCTTCAGCGTACCGAGAACTTTTGGACAATCTCATGCTCCCAACTTTGTGGGTACAGTTTGGGGACGGCCCCTTCCTGTTCCAGCATGACTGCGCACAGGTGCACAAAGCAAAGCCCATAAAGACAGGGATGAGTGAGTTTGTGTGGAAGAACTTGACTGGTCTGCACTGGTCTGGACTAGTTGAGTCCTGACCTCAACCTGATAGAACCAGCCAGGCCAGGCCTCCTCGCCCAACATCAGTGTCTGACCTCACAAATGCGCGCCTGGAAGAATGGTCAAAAATTTCACTAAACACACTCCTAAACCTTGTGAAAGGCCTTCACAGAGGAGTTGAAGCTCTTATGGGCCCAACATCATAACATCAGGCAGTGGATCGCTGAATGTTAGTGTATCAGCGTTATTTACAGCAAAAATAGGCCGATCTCATGCCTCCTGAAAACCTGGATCAGACGGCGGAGTGTTGGGTTGTTCCTCACCGAATGTAACAGTAGGCAGCTGCTGAAACAGACAGGCATAAATACATGAGACAATGCTGTTCTTGCAAGAACCGTTCCAGAACAGCTGACCTTCATGTCTTAATGTAACATCTGACTGCTATTGTTGTTGTCGTTGTTGTTACTGTTATAATGCCATATGTGTTACTTCATAGTATTAAAAATCTGCAGTTTTATTCCAGAATGTCAAAAATAAATAAATAAATAAATAAATAAATAACATTGAATTACACAGTCTTACCCAGGTGCCCAAGTCATGCACTTTTTAGACGCTCCCTTACTTCTCAGTGATGATCAGCGTTTCTGAGAGATCAGACTCAGCGGTGTTTAACAGGAGGATGTAAAACATCTTCAGCTGCAGAGAAACAAAATGCACATTTAGTCCTTTTGTTAGTCCTTAGTCTGTTATAGAAGAGAGAATGCTGAATGTCCTGGTATAACCCTAAACTCTACCACACATACCCAGTGGTGCTGCTGCTGAGGTTCGGGGCTCTGTGATTTTCCCGTTCACACACACACACAAAGGTCACTGCTGTCAGTGATGTGCTTAAACACACAGATTCCTATTATCCAGATCAGACAGACATTCGTATAGTTAAAGTATTGATCAGTGGCGCGTCTCAGGAGCGCGCTAGCCACAGACTGTCAGTGTGACGCCTCGAATAGTATAATATCACATATCTATAACATAAGCGTTCTTTAGTTATAGTTAAAGCTAAAGCATTCATGGACCTGATAAATTCCTTGTCTCGAACACACCCGGATAAACCCGTCCTAGTCATGTTAGACTCCTTCATGGGCGGAGTCAGGTGTGTTAGGGCAATAAACTGCTAAAAAATGTGCACTTTAAAAGACATTCATGCAGGAGATACAGAGGACTGAGATGAGACTCTTATTTTATTCTTATTTTACAATGAGCAAGTAGACAGAGGGATCCCATTAAAAAAGGCGGATCGATCCCATAATGCAATGCGTCATGTCATGGATTACTGAAAGCAGTGTTTCTCTAAATTTGGATATAACAATCTTAAAACATATATTTAAGACACATAACTGTTTTTTTTTTATTAGAGAAAGGTTTTAACAGTATCACTTCAGCTTTTTAGGTAAAAGAGAAAATGGCCCCAAAAGTCTGACAGCAAACCTGCAGTTTAAACCCTTCAGTGTCTCAGTGTACTGGAACAGACAATTACTTCTGCTTCCTTGTTCGGCCACTAGGTGTCAGTAAAATCTCATCACTCACCTGGAATAAACAGAATAAAGCAGGTTATAATGTTTAACTCTTACACAAGCTGTTATAATGTTTATTTCTTATCATATAGTAATAAATATGGCTAACAAATACCAAAAATAGTAGCACACCACTTTAAACCATTTTAAATGATCAGTAAGAATTAAATACCTTTAATTATATTCATAAAATGCATATTCAGGTGGAAACATATTTATTATTAAATTACATTTCTAATTTTTTTTATAAAACACTTGTACTTTGTAAGTATGTAAGTGTGACATGAATGTAACAGGATATTAACTAGTTTTTTATTGTTATCAGATTTCAGGTTTCTTATATATTTTACTGATACACATAATAAAACGAATGTATATTTTGAAGCAGTAAACAATCAACAAAACGATAAAAGCAGATGAGACACAGATATAGACAGAGACAGACTCAGTTAGAGCACTGATTTATGAACTGATGGGACTTCCGTTGGTGAATTTTGGGGCCGGAAGTGACGTTTTATTCTCCTTTAAAACAGACTTGCTGCATGTGTGAGGACACACTGTCAGTGCCACGATGTGGTGAGAGTCAGGAGGGTTTAGTGGCTTTCATTTTATTTTGGGAAAAAAAAAGTTTATTTAAAATAAATAAAGCAATAAATAAAATGTAATGTTTCTTCGCACTTCGTGGTGCAGGTGCGCGGTGCGTGCGCTAGAGGGCGCGTGGGGCGCGCGCGCGCGCTGATGGTCCATATGGAGTGATTTAGAGCCGAGAGTTTTAATGCAGCGTGGAGGGAGCGCGCGCTCGCTCTGTCTCTCTCTCTGTCCGTGTTTCAGGACACACGGCGGGTCTGAGTCTCACCGAGGGACATTTAACTTCTGTGTGTTTGTGCTGAAACATCTGTAGCGGTGTGTGAGTTCACTTCAAAGCGGAGGAAATGGAGACAGTGCGGGAGTGTGCGGGCTGCGGAGACTAACACAAAGAAAAAGAAGAAGAAGAAGAAAGGAGAGACAGACAGAGAGAGAGAGACAGACAGACAGGGAGACGGACGGAGGAATGGTGGAGCTCCTGCGGCTCAGGGTTCAGGCTTGAGGATCTCTCAGGTACGTCTTTGATCTTCTCGTGTCTCATCATCTCACCAGGACAGAAACAATGTAACAAAGTGTCACAGCGGAGCGAGCGCGCGAGCGAGTGTGCGCGCGCGCCTGCCCGCCTGCCTGCGTGCTTGCGTGCGTGCAGCCGGGTGCCAAAAGTTTTAAGAATGACACTGATATTAACTTTCCCAACGTCTGCTATTCTAATTACAGGCATCTCATGAGAGTTAAAGGAGTTTATTGATGATCACATGAGGTTCAGGTTCAGACTGATGAGTGTCTGCATCTTCCCCTTAAAGTCCTCAACACTTCACCCTGACATGCTGTCAATCACCTTCTGTTCCACATAATCACTGCTTGGAGTTTGTGGGTTTTTTGTTCTCAGGTTCTCAGTGGGATTAAGGGTCTGGGGAGTTTCCTGGACTGGACACAAAATGTCCATGTCTCGTCCCCGAGACACTCAGTTTTCCATCATGCTGGGAAAGACATCGTTCATCTCCAGACTGTAGTTGGACGGTTGGGAGACGTTCCTCTCGGAGGATGTTTTTGTACCGTTCTTTATTCATCCTCGTGTTCTGAGGGAAATCTGTCAGAAATGTCAGGGTGAAGAGTTGAAGGTCTTTAACAGGAGAATTATCGATAAAGTCCTTTAACTCTTATGTAATGCCTGTAGTTAGAATTGCAGACGTTGTGAAAATGAATATTTGTGTCATTCTTAAAACTTTTGCTCCCCTGCGTAGTCCAGATGAGCGTTTCGGCACAGAGCCGCTCCTTTAATCACACATTTTCCAAAGGAATTCCATCACAGACCCCCCAGTGAGACTTTCATTTCCTTTGACACACCTGAGCAGGTAAGACAGAAGAATGCTGACCTGCTTGCTACACAGAAATGTGGACGCCCCAGGGGCTCCTGATGGTCAGTAGGTCTCTGTAGTGTGGACAGGTCGTAAGAGTTTATTAGGCTTGTGATTAGGGTATTGTGTGAACTGGCCGAGCTGCAGGAGTCCGCATGCTGATAAGGTTCTGGTGTGGGACTCGTCAGGAGAACATCAGGAACACGACTCTGTCTCGCTGGCCGATATAAAGGCTTTCTGCTGCTGCTGCTGAAACTATGCTAACCATGCCAGGGATGTAACGGCTCAGATCCAAACATAACCACTGCTGTGTGTGTGTGTGTGTGTGTGTGTGGGGTTATATTCTTAGACTGCACTCTTGTACCTCCATAGCAGGCACATTTAGCTACACATGGTGAGACTTGTTAACTTCTGGGAATGAAATGCGAATTTTAAAAGTTTCAAACTCTCTTTGAATTGTTTCTGTTCTGATTGGTTACATCGGCATCGTGGGCGGGGACTGTGGACTGCGCCTGTTGTTTATCACTATAACAAGACAAGTTATGGTTAAAATGGTAATGGGACAGGACCTGGTTTTGTCATGTTGACATTGTGGACGGGACTAAGTTTTTATTTGGTGGGGACTGAGGTGTAACTGTGGATGTGACAAAAGTTGGGAACCTTGGTCTGATTGGTTACTGCGACATTGTGGGCGGGAACCTTGGTGTGATTGATTACTGTGACATTGTGGGCGGGAACCTTGGTCTGATTGGTTCCTGATTGGATTTTTTTGGACAGTCAAACATAAACAAAGTTTACAGAAAGAAAACTGTTTCCTGAGGTTTTAACCTGAAGCTGGTCAGCCAGGTGTCGTCTCTACAGAACCAATCGTACCTGTGAAACCTCACCAATCCTGACTATCACGTGTCACGTGTGACCTCCAGGCCAACGTTCCAGAGTGCACAGCTTTACCCTCAAACATGTTCTTGCTCGTATCGCGGCTTTTAAACAGATCTTTCCCCGAGAAACACAGGCTCGGTCGCTACGCTGTCGGCTCTCCAGCAGGTTTCCTTTAACCAGCTGCACGTGTGGTGTTCAGCAGCACCATGATCAGGTTTGGGTTTCGTGTAAATCCTCCATTGTGTCCACACACGTTTTGGATTTGTTGTGTTTAGAAAGTTGGAGATGGTGAAAGTGTTACCAGTTGTGTTCCTCAGCTGGATGAAATAGTGGAAACTTTCGAAAGACTTTTGTTGAGGGTGAGGTTTTGCTGGAGGCTGCACTCCGTCCCAGATCGTTTGATGAAAGCAGAAAAGACACAGTAGTGTGGGTGAGTGAGGGTGGGCGGGGCTTAGGAGTTTAGGAGTTCGTGCCCTGAGCAATCAAACTGCCAAGAAGGGTGCAGGAGCACTGGGGCGGGGCAGTGGCTTGTTTTCATACAGTGGCTGAGTGGGCGGGAACCACTGTTTAGCTGGTTATGGGGATTATGTGGGCGGGAACCGTGCTCTGATTGGTTACAGTGATGTTGTGGGCGGGAACCGTGCTCTGATTGGATACAGTGATGTTGTGGGCGGGAACCGTGCTCTGATTGGATACAGTGATGTGGGCGGGAACCGTGCTCTGATTGGTTACGGTGATGCTGTGGGCGGCACCTGGAGCTAACTTAAATGTCATAGTCTCTCTTTATAAAACAATAAACAGTTTAAAAAGAAAAACAGCAAACCAACAAATACACGTATATATTTTTTGCAATAAATTTCTCTTTTCTTCCTGCCATGTAGGTGCTTGATGTTAGCGATGTTAGCGTCTCCGTGTTAAGGTCTGTAGAGCTCAGAGGAACGCGCTCGTCATTTTGGGTGTTTATAAATAAACTGGACTTGACTTTCAGCAGAGAAACACACTTGTAGACTGGGAGAGACGGCGCGCAGGGGACAGAGATATATACGTGTGTGTGATTTTTTTATATATATATATATATGAATGTGTTGAAACCGTGTTACTGTCTCTGTCACTGGTGGGTGTTTTATTCCTCTGATTCCACAGCAGCTCACAGACAGCTACAGATATCATCACGTTATTCTTCTTATTCATGTTCGTTGATGTTCAGTCCAGTTTTGTGAAACATCCGGTTCTCACGTCAGTGACCGCCACAGTGATTATAACGGTCGGTTTGGACGTCAGGCAGCGATGATGTCATGGTCCGTCTCAGCTGGAATGAACCGCGCTGGCTCCGCCTCCACGCCGCTCTCACTGTCGGCTCATTCAGTGTGTGAAAGACCGGCCTTTGTGTGTTCGTGAAGAGGGGCACTTATGCTGAAACACTTGGCTCACGCTTTAGGACGGGACACAAAACAGATGGTTTTGTGTGTGTGTGTGTGTGTGTGTGTGTGTGTGTGTTCCAAAAGGAAGTGAGTAGAATAAACTGGACTCTGCATTTCAGTGCAAGCTCTGCATCTTGGTCGCGCACCAGTGTTCCGTTCAGCTGAAGGTTTTATTTACACTGGTTCCCTCCAGCCGCTCTGATTGTTAGCTCAGTGGTTAAAGGAGAACTTTGCACAAACAGGACACGCCCATCTTAATTCAAACATCAGCCAAGACATGCTAACATGGCTAATAAGTAATCCCAAACCACGTTCAGATGTTCCACCAGCGCTGTTCCAGACGAGGTTCTGGTCGTGTTGGTTAGGTCGAGGCAGGGCTTCCTAAACCAGGGGTCAGGAGAGACATTTACAGTAAGGAAGGGGACAGATCTCCTGCCGGCGCTTCCTCAGTGACATCGAGCGACTCAAATTCTGCAAAACACCAGAAAGAAAAAAGACCTAATAAATAAAATGCAGCAATAAAATGCAGAGGTTTGAGGATGTAGAAAATTTCTAAACGACCCCCCTCTAAAAAAAAAAAGGGGGGGGGGCGGGGGTCCTACTGATTTAATGCATCGCTGGACTTCATGCAAAATGAACTTTGCTACAGTTGAGCCGAGCTGAAACCACCCTTCTTTTTTCTTTCCTTTTTAAACATTAATTTAAACAGACACGTCATCCAGAACAAACACTGTGAGCAGTGACGTGTCTTACAGAGTGCTGGCACTGGAGACTCCTTCCATAAACGCTGAATAAACGCCTTTAACAAAACCCCCAACAGGTGGCGCTGTTAAAGAAAAAGTAGTGATTGTATTTCAATCTTTATTTCACAGGCTTCCTCACACACTCCCTGGTTACGGCTCTATTTCTGTAAGCTGTTGTTTGTCGTGTTATAAAGCCACACAAACACCATGTCTCTGTCTATAAACACATCATCACTCCGTTACACGAGCTGCCGTCTCGAACGGCTGGAACCGTGCAGTTCTGTGTCGGTTCTCGCTCTTTGACTTTTGACTTCATAAATGGTGTAGTGGAAAAACTTAGACGTGAGAAATAAAAAAAAATTTAGTTGCATCATAAACGTTTAAATAGACTCAACGCTATTGTTGCACATTAATTTAGTTTGATGATGTCATGATGTGTGTAATCAGGCACGAGTGCCACCTCATGCCTGATTTACTTATTGTAAAGTGTCCTTGAGCTCTGGAAAGCCGCTATATAAGTAAAACTTATTATTATTATTATTATTATTATTATTGAGGTCAAATTTGGTACAATTTTATTGAGCATTTAAAGGGATTTAAAGATGGTCACTGTAACCTCGTAGTAACGTACATTTCAAAGTAAGAAGTAAATTCCAGAAACCAATTTTTGTAGCTAGTCGTAGCCGTTTGTGATAAATCCGCCATTCATGCATGGCCACATGGACTCATCGTTTTATTATTTTTTTACTATAATAATTTATGTATGTTTTACATTTGAGGTAGTAAAATGTTGAAGTTCCACTGTAATCCTACAGGTGGCACTCTTAGCTATTTACACCAGTGTTGTAGGCGCAAATAATTATAAAATTTGTTTAGAATTGTGTAAAAAAAAAAAAAAAAGGTCTAAATCCTGATCATTTCAGAAACGCATTACAGATCGAGACGGCACCCGAGTATCGCCATGATATCGTTAATGATAATATCGTGATTCCTGTCCTTGTGGAGTCAAACTATTAGTTACAAAGTAACTTTTAAACCTTTTGATGGATTGGATTCTGCTTTGAGAAATTGGAATAAATAAATAATCTGAAGAATTTATAATGATTGTAAAATATCCTCAGTCTGAGATCACGCGAGAGCGAGCTTGTGCTTTCCGCCGTGTGTTTTTTCCTGTGGCACTCGCGTTCCTCTCTCTCTCTCTCTCTCTTTGTGAGATCAATCCCAATTCCACACATTCCACATTCTGTGGTCTTTGGCTGCTGGCGGGAGCGAGAGCTTGGTTTTCCCGTTTATTTTCTGCAAGTCGCTTTCTGCTGCATTTAGCACATAGTTTTCCCTTTAAAACTCAGACGAGGAGGCTGCGGCGTCTGATTAAAGCGCTCTTATCGGAATCGGTTCTACGGCGAGATGGATATCGTAAAAAACTAAATAAATGTACATGTGCTACACCTCAAATAGGAGTTACCGGAAAAGATAGCGGTGTAATTAATCAGATAAACCTTAGCTATCATCGTACGGGATTAGCGCGTGACGTGACTCAGGTGGGTGTTACGGGGGAGACTAGCTCACTGTACACCGTCATGTACAGGATGTTAGTGTAGTTATAGAGGTGGAACTTGGTTATTATGTGTCGTTCCATAGTGAATATGAACAAACGCTTAATATACTGTATATAATGTATGTATTTATTTATATATATTTACACAAAAATACATAGAAACAACATCTCTGTAGCTTCGACTGCATGCTGTTGGCTTTATAGTGATCAGGTTAGGCGTTCAGGGCGGAGCTTTTTATGTTAAAAGTTACTTTGTAATTGTAAGTAATTGAAGCTAAACAACTTTTAATAGAGAAATAATGCGAAGTCGTTTTGTTTTCAGTGTCAATGTTACAGCGCGACTTAACGCGCGTTGCCAGATCTTTAACATTTTCCCCGTTGCTGTTGATACATCCAGGTTCTGTTTGTAGTTTGTGGTTCTCACACACACACACACACACATACACACACACACACACACACACTGGCACAATCTCTTGTTAAATGTGTGTAGAGGCATGAAGAGTTAGTAGAGACGGTTCGTGTCTCTGGTTAGCGTGTACATAGCTAGTACGGTTAGCCCGCTTTGCTAATCTAACCTAAGAACGATGCGCGCACAAAACCAAGTGTGTAAATCACAGCGGTAACGTTCATGCTGATTATTAGTGTGTTATTGTACTTCTGTTAGATTTAACACACTTAGGAATTGTGTGTGTGTGTGTGTGTGTGTATACTGTAGCTGCTACTGTCTCAACCTGGAAGTAAGGGAAATGCTAGCTAGGCCACGCCCACAAACTGCCAGACTATAAAGTGAACTCTGTCTCTTGCTAGCGTTAGCGTGACGTGAGGAAGTTTAGTTTAGTGTTTGTTTTCTTCTTGATGGTTTAATGAATTTCTCTCTAATATTATTATCCAAAAAATGTTTTAGCATCAACTGACTCGCATAAAGAATAAAAACTATATACATTTAAGGTTTTAATATCCTGATGGCATTCACAACACTGTGTCGGGTCAGAACCTGGGACCTGTTCGGGTCGTCCAAACTACCGCATGCAGCTTTCTAATGATTACTGGAGTTATTTAGTTATTGTAGTGTTTTTGTACACAATGTGATGTGATTTATTTCTGAAAACACAGAAGGATTAGACAATTCGACGGCTCCACCACATGGTCATGACGCGGGTTTCTGCTGCTGCTGCTGCTGTTGTTGTTGTTGTTATTGTTGTTGTTGTTGTTGTTGTGGCTCTAAGCGTGTTTGTGAGAATCCACTTCATATTAAACTGCAAGAGACGGTAAAGTTTATCTCGTGTTGCAGCTTGATGGAGTGTGTCCTCTCTCAACACGCATGACTGCTCGACTGTCACATTCTTCAACATGTCACATTCTTATTCCCTCTCTCTCTCTCTCTCTCTCTCTCTCTCTCTCTCTCAGGTTCGAGGTGTGACGTCACCGCTCTTTGTTTATTATTTTATTTCCATCATGATGATCAGACTCTGTTAAACGTAACTGTGTGATCATCTTTACTGATATTCTAAAATAAAGACCCCCAAACACTGCTGTCCTCAGGCTGCTGTCCTCAGGCTGCTGTCCTCAGGCTGCTGTCCTCAGGCTGCTGTCCTCACGCTGCCTTCCCAAAGGGACGGAGTTAATCCTGGGAACGGGAACTCTGTCCAAACCCGCTGAGTAATTGTTGGTAGCGATGGTGCTGCATGGGCTGGACGTCTTTTCCGTTGTAGTTTAGGAGTCATTACTGGTGCGGGCCTGGTCGTTCCTGAGACGCCGATGTGATCTCATGTGTGTGTGTGTGTGTGTGTGTGTGTGTGTGTGTGTGTGTGTGTGTGTGTGTGTGTGTGAGAGATTCAGCCCCTTATTTCCACAGCACAGTGGAGTTTAGTTTTTCTTGTCTTTTCTTTCCGTTGCTCTGAGCGGTGAAGCGTCCCGGGCTCAGAGACGGACTCCAGGACCAGAACCTCCACCAGCTGCTGATGAAATGCCAACTGAACTTAAAATAGTTTTGCCTGTTGTTTTGTGCGTTTTCGTAGTGAGTTTGTTTCGCGCGTTACTGCTAATGTCGCTTGTTTGTAGTTTAGTTTCATTTAAGTTTCATTTTTCTGCAAGTTTGCGCTAATGTTAGAAAGTTTCAGAGACTCGTTGAAAGTTTGCGTTAATTATAAAGACTTGCATTCAAAGTTTTGCATTATAAACTTTTTGTTATAATTAAATGCTCATGTTGAAATGTTACGCTAATGTTTGATCTATAACATATAATCTTGCACGTTCATGTTAAGGTTACTTTAACGTTCTGCGCGCTCATGTTGCGCGCTCACTTTAACATCGCTCACGGTGCATTTTACATGTGATGCTGCTGTTTGCGCTCCGTCCTCATGTTTCCTGCGCGGCTGTATTTTGCATGTTGATGTTATCGCTGTCGTGTCCGTGCTGTAGAATGGACGTTACATTATCGCACATGACTACATGGCGTGTTTTTATCCACGTTACACGTGCATGTGCATTTTGCACGTTATTTGTGCACGCCTTTGTTTTACTATTTAGACATGCGTGTGATTAAGCCGTTTCTCCCAGTGGCCTGAGTGAGCTGTCTCTCCCTGTCTCTCTGTCTCTCTGTCTCTCCTCCCTGTCCCGTCTCTCTGTTCTCTGTCTCTCTGGAGTCCTGCTGCCTTTACAAGTTTATTATTTATAGAATTAAAGTTATTTATGATTCATTTTAAGTTGTGTTGTACACGCTTTGAGCCAGTACAATTGTTCATTTGTCAGCCACAGCTGTGTGTGTGTGTGTGTGTGTGTGTGAGAGGGGGTGGGAGGAGAAACACACGTTACTTTGCACAAAAAAAACTTTAATTTTTCTGAGAAATCCACCGTGTAAAACTCTGAATCGCCCCACCTGAGTGCTCAGAGACACACACACACACACACACACACACACACACACACACACACACACACTATAAGGCTGTGAGACTGAGGACAGATCTTGGGACAGAACATTGCAGACATTAACACTCCGCTCAGCTGCTGACGGCCGAACGCATTTGACCTTTAGTGACCTGTGAGTGGAGCTGCGCGGAGAACACAACACTCTTTGTGTGTGTGAACATCTGCGTATTTAATAGAGAGGTGTGTCTGGTCTGTTTCCTCTCTACACACACACGCGCACACACTCGCACACACTCACATGTTTCCATCAAGTTGTAGTTTTATATAACTTTATATATTAATCATCTGTCTTTCTAAAGTGTTGTTATACTGTACATCGGGTGTGTGTGTGTGTGTGTGTGTGTGTGTGTGTGAGTGAGTGTGAGAGACATTTTAGTGACTGTTATTCACATATATTATGTATAACACATTTAACCCGGACGAGTCAGCGTAAGAGCTTTATCAATAGCCACACAGAGACAGAAGCCACACCTCCTTACCTATAATTAACATATTAATAGACAACAGCCACGCCTCCTTCGTTACAGAGACAGAAGCCACACCTCCTTACCTATAATTAACATATTAATAGACAACAGCCACGCCTCCTTTACTTCAGAGACAGAAGTCACACCTTTTCTGTGATGCATAGGAACAGAGGCCACGCCTCCTTCACTGTAATTGACAAGAACAAAGGCCACATTTTCTTCCTCTTTTTTCTTTCTCTTTGTTTTCATTGCTAGCGTTTGATTAATAACGACTGCTAAGAATATTAGGAGGCTAAAGCTAATCCGGTGTTGTGGTTAGCAAAGTTCTACTTAAACCAGTGATTTAGGTTCTTTGTAGTTGCATAAGTATGATGTCGCGCTCACAAAGTAAAGAGAGAATGTCTGACGCCTATTAAAAACCTGGGATTTACCATAAGCTCCGCCCACTGGTTGCCTTTGGTATTCCTTTGATCCATGTTTAACATTACACTTCCTGTCGAGTTCTCTTCCAGTTTTTTTGGATGCTTGATAACTGTTGCTTGCTAGCATGAATACTGTCTTCGTCTTCTTTGTCTTTGGGCTGTTCCCTTTCAGGGGTCGCCACAGCGAATCATCTGCCTCCATCTAACCCTATCCTCTGCATCCTCTTCTCTCACACCAACTAACTTCATGTCCTCTCTCACTGCATCCATAAATCTCCTCTTTGGTCTTCCTCTAGACCTCCTGCCTGGCAGTTCCAACCTCGGCGTCCTTCTACTGAAGACGTCCAAACAACCTCAATCTGGCCTCCCTGACTTCGTCTCCAAAACATCGCACATGGGTCGTCTCTCTGATGGACTCTAAAATACCATGATAAAAAAAAAAAAAAGTCTGATAATTTGGAGATCATGTGACTGATTGTCGCCCGCAAGGGCGAGCCGCGTGCTGGCGTTTCAGGGCGGGTACGAGCGTTCGGTCTTTGTTCTTTTGTCCAGGGTTCACTTATCTCTCTCGGACTGTGTATGTGTTTTAAACGAGCTCTAATGAGGGCTCTTTCACGGGACGCTTGACTCATTGCTGCTAATAGCGCCGAGACGTTTCCTTTCGGGAGTCCTGGTTCTCCAATCACTGCTCACAGAACGCTTTGATCACAGAGACTTGGAATTTAAAAAGAAAATGTCCCTGTAGTTTTTTTTCCCTCCTATCTGAGGTAGAAATGTTTTTGGAAGAAACTGTGACTTTGTGGTCGAGCACGGTTGTGTAATTAAGCTAATTTAGCATTTCAATAACGAGCAGCTCTTTTAAATATAACTCAGTAGCTAATGTTTCGGGCTAGCTATCTAATGTGGCTTTGTGTGTTTGCGCAGGTAGTTCCCTCACAGACGTTCCACACCTGCATGTAACGGTGGGCAGCGCCATCATTAACTTTTATATCGCATCGTAAGCGTGTCATAAAAGTTCCCCTGACACATCCATGACGTCTACAGTGAAAACAAGTGTTTTTTCTGAGCGCAGGGCTGCCGAAACACCGGATCAGACTGCGACGCGTCTAAAGCGACATTGGAGTAGAGTGAGGAGCGGCAGCGAGTTGACCGCACGCTCCTTTCACAGGTAGAGTTAGCACGTGGAGGTCAGGATCTCGGGTAAACGTCTAGTCATGAAAGATCCACTAGGGGAAATGAATTCGAAAAATGTTTTGGCAGCTAAATATCACCTGGCTGGCTAGATCTTCAATTTCTTACATGGGTGATGAGTAAAACTTTACATTTTATTTATTATAGGACCTGCTAACAGCACAAGCACTATTTTCAGTTAATACTTATGAAGCTTGATGTAAGCTGCTAGTCACTTAGCTAACTAGCTTAAAAAAAATGCTAAATAGTGTTTAGAAGCTAGCTAATTACAGTAGCATTTAACTTTGAAAGCTGTAAATCCCTTAAGCTAGTTAGTTAGCAAATGTCACTTGCTAACTGAGGATAGTTACTTAATTTAATTACAGCAGTGTTTGATTTTGAAAGATGCTAAGTGCTTAGCTAGCATGACCTAATAAACAGTAGATCAGTAATTATGTAACTACAGCAGATTTCTCATACACACTTAGCTACCTAGCTAAATAAATTGCTAAATGGGGGTTAATTTATTTAGCTTGGGAGGTAAATGTTGAGCATTTTATGAAAAATCTGCTGTAGTTACATAACTACTAATTTACTCTTTATTAGGTCATGCTAGCTACGCAGTAGATCAGTAGTTATGTAACTACTACTATTTGGCTTTAGCTAGCATGACCTAATAAACAGTAAATTAGTAGTTATGTAACTACAGTGGATTTTTCATAAAGTGCTAAGCTAAGCACTTAGCTACCTAGCTAAATAAATTGCTAAATAGTGGGTAATGTATTTAATTCTATTACATAACATTAATTAAATGTAATATTTTTTAACTGCTCTAAAAAAATTTAACAGCTTTAACAACTTTTAGGACGTGTTTAAGTGTGTATTTATATTTATTTACAATAGCATTCAAATTTGAAAATTGCTTTTCACTTAGCTAACTCGATAGATAGCTAATCAAATTAGCTGAATAAGTGTAAAGAATTATTTATTTATGTTATTGTCCTATTTCAGGCTTCGCACATGTTGTTTGCTAGCTAGTAGGTTATAACAAATATATATGCTAACCTAAATAAATAAATAACTGTTAAACAGGCTTTAGTAAATATTTCAATAGTTCTAGCTTGCTGGATACTACTTACTGACCAGTGTTTACTCGCTAGTTAATTACAGGAGTTTGTACTTTTGAAAGCTGCTAATCACTTTGCTAGCTAGTTTGCCAGCTAGTTTGCTTTGTAACTGGCATTAGCTTTTTAATTTAATTACAGTAGGGTGCTAGAACTAAGTAGTTTTAATAACTTAAGGCCAGTATGACATAATTATAAACTTTCTGAATACAAAAACAATTGCTAGTAGTTAATTAGAGAAGGTTAGTTAGCTGTCTTGCTAAGTGTTTTGAGTCGTGTGCGGTTTTAATCTCTCAACTATTAATCGGAGTAAAGTGCGGGAGGTCGGGGGAAGGCGGTGGTCAGGTTAGTGTTTGAGCGCTATGTAAATATTGACTGCTTTTTATTCTGCGCTGAGTTTAATCTCTCTGGTTTCACCTCGCTGCTCACCTCAAGGTCGGGTCAGTGAAAAAAACGTTTCCGCTCGGAGGAATCTCGGGAATGACCGCGTGAACATTGAGCAGGTGCTAATGGCTAACGGCGGCTGGGTTTTCCAGTGGTGGTGATTGTGTTTGATAGAGATACGGATGTGTCGAGTTGATCTGAAGGTGAGAGCTGACCTTAGCTGAAGCAGCGGCGCTCACACTCTCGCTCCGACATGGTCGACATCTTCAGGGGATTTTTAGTGTTAGGACCGCAGGTTCAAGGCTGATGTTTTTCTCTTTAATAAAAAGATGTAAAATTATGTAAAGTTATGTAAAATAACGCAACTTTCATGTTGGGTTAAGTTCAGCTAACGCAAGACATGCTATAGGAGCTAATGATTAGCAATTAAGCCAATCAGCTGTGAGGCGGCGTGGCACAGGCGGAGCACAGGCGGAGCACCGAGCTATAAAATAGCGCAGAAAGTATTTTCTGATTTAATGAAAGAAGAAGAAGAGAAAGTGTAACGTCTAATTCTTCAGCAGGGACGAGCGACTAACGAGCGACTAACGAGCGACTAATGAGCGACTAAGGAGAAACAGTCTGGAATCGGTTCCTGAACAATTCCAAGCAACTAATCCTAATCTTTTCTTATTTTGAACCTGTAAATCAGTCCCATGACTTGTGGGTGTCCCCTCTGTGTGTGTGTGTGTGTGTGTGTGTGTGTGTGTGTGTGTGTGTGTGTGTGTGTGTGTGTGGTGTTATCTGAGTGATTCCACTTGGTGTCTTTGGAAGTCTACCAATCAGCTGTGTCTGGATTGCCATGCCAACCACAAACAAACTCTGGCTGATGTGGAACACACACACACACACACACACACACACACACACACACACACACACACACACACACTGAGATATTGCAGTTAAATCTGAAACACCATGTCTAATAATGTTACAGAGGAGTGACTGCAATTAGAGCGCTATCACTCTGTGTGTGTATGTGTGTGTGTGTGTGTGTGTGTGTGTGTGTGTGTGTGTGTGTGTTGGCATAATTTCTCATGCGTTGTTCCAGTGTGAATCAGACAAGCAGTTTTAGCCGTGTGACACAGCATTCTCTCTCTCTCTCTCAGTAACGCTTGAGTGTTATTGTTAAACTCTCCATAGAGACGGTTTCAATCGTCTGATCTCATGTTTGTTTATTTATCAGACTCCACACTAACATATTGTGGGCGTGAGATCATGTGGGCGTGGCCTATTCATCCATCCATCCATCCATCCATCACTCCATCCAGGAACCTCTGTATTGCAACTAGGGACCGTGGAGGCCAGTTTATTTTCATTTTACGACCATGGTAGGACCTCTGGTCAACATTCTCTCACACACACACACACACACACACACACACACACACACACACACACACACACACACACAGGCTACGGGCAATTCGGGACCGCCAGTTAGCCTCAGTCTGCATGTTTTTGGACCGTGGGAGGAAACCAGGGAACCCAGAGGAAACCCCCCAATGTTTTATTTCTCAGTATGTAACTGCTTTTGGGGCGGAGCTTGTGTCCAGTTTGTGATGTCACTATATAAACTCCACCCCTCCGTGACCGAGCGTGTGTGTTTACAGGATGACGACAGCGGTGGTGTCTGGATCCTATTGGCTAAAGAGCTCGTGCTAAACTGATCTTATCAACAAACATAGCTCAGTGATGAGCAGGTGCTGGTCGTCATGGTTACAGTTAAACGCAATTCTGTGTGCACCAAGCACGGGAAAAACATGCGCACAAACACACACAGGAACCAAACCCGGACCACAGCGCTAACCACTACGCCACCGCGCCGCCATGATGCTAAACTCATTGGATTTAAAGTGTCTGATAAAACAGCGGTGTGTTTCATACCATCTGTTCCGTGAATCGTCTGAGACGGTTATGTGGATTTATCGCTTTATAGCGTCGTAGCTAATTTACATAAATCTGAATACAGATAAGGCGGAGCTGTGTGGGTGTGTCTGTGTGGGTGTGTCTGTGTGGGTGTGTCTGGTTTCTGTTTAGTGTATAACTAAATCAAAGCAAAATTTTCACTTTGATCTGCAGTTTTGTGTGTGTGTGTGTGAGTGGAAGCAGCTCAGGCTCAGACCAAACAGGTGTCTGGCTTAAAGGCTGTGTGTGTGTGTGTGTGTTTGTGTGTGTTTGTGTGTGTTTGTGTGTGTTTGTGTGTGTGTGTGTGTGTGTGTGTGAGAGAGACAAAGAACAATAGCCTTTGATTTGATGTGTGTGTGCACGTGTGCGTGAGATGAAATCCCCACATGGAGACTGGGCGTGTTACCCGCGTTATCTCTGACATCACTTCCTGTCTCCATGCCGCAGTAACGCTGAGTGTCCGCTGCTCCGCGATTTAATAGAATGTTTGATAGGATGTTTTTTTTCTTTCACTATAAAGCTGCTTTCGGGGCGGAGCTTGTGTCTAGTTTGTGATGTCACTATATAAACTCCACCCCTCCGTGACCGAGCGTGTGTGTTTACAGGATGACGACAGCGGTGGTGTCTGGATCCTTTTGGTTAAAGAGCTCGTGCTAAACTGATCTTATCAACAAACATAGCTCAGTGATGAGCAGGTGCTGGTCGTCATGGTTACAGTTGAACGCAATTCTGTGCGCTGGAAAAAAATAAAGAGAGAATAAGGAGACTCTGGTACGCTGACATGAGCTAGTTTGCTAGCGGTTAGCTAAGACATGAAGCGACGTAATGTTTTCCAAATATCAGAATACCTGTACATTTTAACTAAACCCAGAGGTCGGGTTGGATATCTTACTATACAGCGTTACGGCTTAATATTAGCTAGTTTGCTGCTAGCGCAGATCATTAGAGAACGCTAAAGGTTTATGCGGAATACTTCATTAATGATAACTAATGTGCGCGATACACCGCTAGCTCTAATGATAACGCCAATGTTTAATTCATGTTTATTGATTATTAGAAATGGACAGAAACAGAAACGCACACTCGAACAGTACAAGTCACACTGCATGCGTCACGCATGAGTGTATTTCTGTGTGGGTTTTTTTTTAAAGTGTATGTGTGTGTGTGTGTGTGTGTGTATGTGTGTGTATTTTTGGCTGAGATTTTCCTCTCAGCAGGGCGAGGCTCTGTGCTGCTAACAGGTGGGTATCATGCTCGGCAGCCAACTGTGACATTCAACAGAGTGACACACACACACACACACACACACACGCACACATGCACTGTGTGATGATTATTTTTAAATGATTTGTCCAAGTCTTACTCATAAAAGTGTCATGGCAGTGTATTCTGGGTAATGTAGTAATAATATAATAATATGTAATACACATATACATACACACACACACACACACACACTGATCAGCCATAAGATTACTACATTAGCGCTGATAATCAGTTAAACTGCAGTGAACTGCTGACGGGATCACAGGCAGCAGACCTGCTGGGTATTTTTGTGAGGAGGTCACTTCAGGTCACTGCAGGCCTGATGATTGTGTATCTGTGATGTGTTGGTCTCGCACAGTGACCGAGTGTAGTGTGTACTTGTTCTTGTGTTTGATTAGATTCAAGTCCACATGTGGGTGGAAGGTCAGCGTCTTTTATATATATATACAGTAACCGATCTGTGTTTCAGACTCTATCCTTCCTGTGTTGTGTCTGAAGTCTGTCTGAGGAGGCCGATGTTGTCGTATGTGATTTCGGGGAGTCTGATGTTCACTCGTATATTATTAAAATTTCGCTCGTTTTGCAAAACACTCGCAGTGGAAGTTACTTACAATCCAAGGTTCCATTGTAATAAGTGTTCTGAAGTCTTTGGTCTGGTTTTTGTTTACAACACTAACAGTTTGATGTGTTTGATGTTCTGTTCCTGTCTCCACAGTGACTGATGCCATGAAGCTAAACCCAAAGCAAGCTCCGTTATACGTGAGTACTCACTTCCTGCTCCGCTCGCTGGTCTTACTGAGCTTTCTAGAGAATTCTACTTTTATTCTATTTAATGAAAAATGGAAAATAAGCTATTTAATGCTGAGAACTAAAAAAAAATAAAATAAAAAAATAAATAAACAATAGAAATATCGACAATATGATTTCAATCTCATGCAATCATGTCACTAATAATTTTTAAATTAAGGTGGAGATGCATGTAATTGTTAGACATGACAATGACACTTTTAAATGTGAAAGTTAACAATTTAAAATTAATTTAGTCACAAATGTCCTACTGTATGACATGCAGGAGCTTTTTAATTAATAAGTTAATAAATTTTTTTTATTTATAGAGTATAAAAACAAATAGATATCGCCAAACAAATATCTGCTTTATGTCTGAAACGCTGGCCTCCCAGGAACTCCTTTAATGGGAAAAAAAAATTGCTCGGCTTGATCACTAAAAGCGTTCTAATTGCCACACCCCCCATACAGTCCTGACCTCGCTCCAAGCCAGTTCCACATGTTTGGGCTATTAAAGGAGTTCCTGGGAGGCCAGCGTTTTTATCTTGATGGTATCTAAACTCGTATAGAGAAATAAAAGGAGTTTTTACTCTCAGAACTTTTATAATGCTATTCTGTACTATCTAAAGTCCCACTTTGACTTGAACAGCCCTGGTAATAACACACCCCAGAGTGAATGTTGACGTTTTCTCTCCCCTGCACTCGTGCGCTGTGAATCTGCACTTCTGCCTCTGTGTTAATTAAAAGTGCAGTGATAAACCGATGTAGGTTCTGTAACAGGGAGTTTCAGAGGGAGTGTACAGCCTAATAAAGGGTGTGTGTGTGTGTGTGTGTGTGTGTGTGTGTGTGTGTGTGTGTGTGTGTGTGAGTGAGAGGAGCTGTGCGTGTTGGGTGGTCCGGCTCCTCACCGTGTTTATGTTTTCGTCTTTTAACACTCGGTTTGTTCCAGCACCTGCTCTCCATATCAGGTTAAACACACTGCTCTCTGTATACGTGCGTGTGCGCGTGTGTGTGTGTGCGCGCGTGTGTGTCTCCGCGGTAAATAAAAGACTTTTCATGGTGAAATCCTGGTATGAAATTAAAATCAGTTAGAATTTCCTCTGTACTTAAGATACATGTTTGAACCTACAGTGTAAAGTGGGCGGGGCTAATCATGGAACCGTTTGTATAAGGGCCCCCCCCCAATCTGCACATTTTGCTAATCCCTCCCATGTGATTATAGATTTATTGTCGAGCCGAGAATGTCTTTAAAAATGATAAAATAATAATATAAAAGTGAAAAAAAATCCAAGTACAGTGCTCGCGTACAAGTTTAATCGAAAGACGAGTTCCTAAGGTGAAATGTCGTATTGTGAATCGCATTGTTTCATAGAACATAATGTAAATGCAGATAATCTGTTCCAGCTGCCCGAAAATATTACCAAAATTACCAATTTCCAAGATTATAATCATATAAAAACAATCAAAACATTTAGATGTAAATTAAGTAAAATATGAAATAAAACCAAACTGAAAGCGGCTCCCTTTTCTTCTTGCTAACGTCCTTGATAACATTCTCGGTATCCATGGTGCTACGTCGTCACCAAATCTCACGTTTAATTAAAAACCCTGCAAAAAAAATACATGGACTCACTTCGCTTGGCTTTACACTGATACAAACGAGTTGCTAGCGGCTCCCTGACATCCGCGCGACTTAGCCGGCGTTCGGTTCGACTCGGGTCGGTCGCTCATACGCTGAAAATGCTTTGTATGCCGAGGCTAATTTTTGGCCAAAGTTCAGTTCTTGTCTGAGTTCTGTTCTGCGCGTCCGTATGGCGAGGTAGCGCTGTGCGGCATATTTAAATTAGCTTTAAGAGAATTAGTGGATGTATTTATTTGTTTATTTGAAGAACACTACAGCAGAACACGGACATGTGGAATGTGTGTATAATTATTACATCTAACATGTTTAGGATATGAATTTAAAGATGAAATTTTTTTTTTTTTTTTATCCATAAATTATTATTATTATTTGAGTGAATATTCGTTGCTACTCCTTGTGGTTTAAAAAGAAAATGAGTAAAAATAATTGTATATATTTTTTTATTCTGCTTCTGTAAATCTTGTATAAACTCGTATTCATCTTCAGAAAGCTCATATCGATTATTGATACTTATAAATTATAAATGTTCAACAGTCTAAAATTCATGTGAAATACTTATCTTTTGCGAGATCGTCACTATTTTTTCATCTTTCGTTTGAGTGCTTGGTGCAATATCGCCCCCTGCTGGTCCGGAGTTTTTAACAGAAGATCAGTAAACATTGGTGTTGATGAAACACATCAGAAATCAAAATGTTTAGGAATCAGATCAGGTTTATGATGCACTAAAGGGTGTCCTTAAGTGAAGGTGTGTGTGTTGCGCAGGGCGAGTGTGTGTTGACGGTGCAGCTCAGTGAGGAGGAGTGTGTGGAGGATGAGGAGGATGTGGAGTTTTACCTGCTGTTCTCCGGCAGCACACAGAGACACCTGACCACCACGCTGAGGCTCGGTCATGTGACCCTGCAGGCTGTGTGTCCAGGTGAGTGTTTGTCTCACACACTCACACACACACACACACACACACACACACACACACTTTGATAACATTTTGAGACTTCCTCATTTTACATGTAAAGGCTGTTACATTAGTATTAACGACCGCCAATGTTCACTTGTTGGCCAATTTATTAGGAACACCTGTGCTCTTGCAGATGCAGCTATGGCCTCATTAAACATCAGAATGTGAACACGCGCACACACACACACACACACACACACACACACACACACAGTTGCGGATCAGTCAGAGAAGAGACGCTTATAGCTGACAGGAATGTGATTAGTCGAGTGCACAGGCGTTCCTAATAAACTGGCCACTGTATGTGCGTGTGTATTTTATTAGTGAGTGATGGAGGATCTGGAGTCACTGAAACAGACACAGAGTTAATCGTCTGTTCCCGACCCCTCGTGTGTGTGTGTGTGTGCGTGCGTGTGTGTGTGCGTGTGGTTACCCAGTGACATCTTATCGTAATTTACAGCAATGAAATCACTGATATGTCAGATCTTTATTTTATTTAGATTGATGAATGCGCGCGCACACACACACACACACACACACACACACACACACACACAAGCGGTAGGTCAAAATTCACTCCTGTGTTTGATGTTGGGAATGTCAAGGGGGCTGTGTGTGTATTTATAGGCCTTCCTGGAGATCTCATGTGGTCGCTCTCTCACACACACACACACACACACACACACACACACACACACACACACACACACACACACACACACAGAAAGAACCAAGGTTTATGCTCCAAACTTGATTTATGAATCATAAACACACTTTAAGGCACTAGAGGGCGCTAATCACTCACAGGGTGTGTGTGTGTGTGTTTCATTGTTGTGGTATGTTTTCATGGTTACCTTTATTTAGGCTCTCACTAATACATCACTGTGTTTTTAAATCCAGATGTTGCAGATCCAGATGTTAATGTGTTAGTCAGTGTGTTTTTAAACAACTATTCTTCGTGTGTGTGTGTGTGTGTGTTGTCCCCAGCTCATGACCGTGATGAGACGGTTCGGGTCACGCTGTGCCAGGCGCGCCCCGGCGGTTCCGTTGACCCGGTGGCGGAGGAGCGCTTCCAGTTCGTGCAGGATCTGGCTCTGGACATGGCTCAGTTCCTGATCAGCGCGGCGTCTCACAGGGACGGCCTGGAGGGGGCGCTGCTGCTGGACGACTCGCACATCCCTGTACAGGAGTGCGAGAGGTTGGACGAGACGCTAACGCTAGCGCTAAAGCATCTTCCATTACCGCCTGGGTGGAGTGTACTGGGATCCGACATCAACACACACACACCCACAGGTATACACGCGCACGCACCCACAAGTACACACTGCTACACACACACACACTCACACACTGCAGAGCTCCAGCGTGGTGTGTGATGTCTGAGTGGTGAGTTTACACTCGGGTCGGTACAGACGTGTCAAAAGGACAGAAAGCAGAGAATGTTCTTCTCCTCCCGCTGCATTTCCACATGCAGACTAGAGACCTGTCTGGACGTCTAGACGTGACTAAAAAGTGTTTTTTACTTTTGGATAAATAAATAATTAAAAGAATAAAATGAAAGGAGTCGCGCTGAAGATTCACCTAAAATAACGTTGTGTTTATTCAGTTTGTTCATTAGATTATTGTTTCCCTGCATATCACGTTCTCCTGTTGATTTCTGGTTTTAGCCACAAGGTGGCAGACTGTGGCCGGGTTTTATTTACTTGTGTTGGGAGAGCAGAGTGTGTGTGTGTGTGTGTGTGTGTGTTTGTTTATGCTCTTTAAACACTTTAGGACACGTGACTGGGGCCTTGTGTGTTTTATTCATGAGCACTTGGACTGTCACTCAGCTCGGTGTAGCAGAACATGAAACAGGACGGAGTGTGTGTTTGTGTTTGTGTGTGTGTGTGTGTGTTCAGGTGTGTGTTTGTCGAGCGGCTGTAACCTGCCTGGGGTTTGGGGTTAAACATCACATGACGTGATGCGACGTGTCATCGGTTTTCTTCATTAGCTTTACTACGTTAAAACTTTAACTTTAAACTATTTACTCTCTGTGTGTAAACTTTAATCTCTTCCTTACACACACACACACACACACACACAGTGTGTCTGTGCTCTGTTACAGCACTGCAGCTTCCCTCACAGCAATAATAAGAGACCCTGCCTGTCTGTCTGCCTGTCTGTCTGCCTGTCTGTCTGCCTGTCTGCCTGTCTGCCTGCCCATAATTCTGTCCACTTATCTGTCTATGTTTTTCTTTTTTCTCTACTTGTCTGTGTGTTTGTCTAACAAGTTGTATGTCTTTCATTCCATCTGTCTAATTAACATTCCTTATAAAGGTTCACATGCCTCTCCAGACAATTGTCTCTGTCTGACTGTCTGTTAAAGTGTCTGCCTGCTTGTGTATCGAACCGTCTGTCTGGTATTCTGTCCTGCTGTGTGTCTGACCGTGTTAAACTGGCTGCCTTCCCATCTATCCAGCTATTCGTCCGTCTGTCCAGATGTTCATCTGTGTGTCTATTTTACTCTCTCTCTCTTTCTGGCTGTCTAACTTTTTGTCTGGCCGTCCGTCCAGGGTGTGGGTGGGGTCATCTATTTGGCTTGTTGTCTGTTCAGCTGTCTGTCTCACTGTCTGTCTGTCTGTCAATTTTATCCTCTGTCTGTTTTGTGTTCATCTAACTTTCTGTCTAGCCGTCTATCCAACTTTCTGTCTAGCCGTCTATGCAGCTGTCTGACCATCAGCCCAATTGTCTGTCTCTGGTTGTCTGTCCAAATGTCTCTCTGCTCAGGGATCTGTCCCTCCCTATAGTTTGCTTGAACTGTCTGCCTGTCCAACAGTCTTTGTGTCCACCCCAGTGTCTCTCTGTGTCCAACTCCTCTTTTGCTTCATCCAGCTGTCTGTCTGTGTGTCCGTCTCTCTACCCTACCTGTGTGTCTTTCTATCTGTTTGTCTATTCTTTCTGTCTCTGTCTGTCTCTCAGTGATAGGTTTCACTTCCGCAGAAAAACATCAGGCTGAACTAGTCTCGGTTTGAGGACGCTCTCTGTCCTCTCACTCGTCCTAAAATAAACATTTTCTTTTTGGTGACGTGTGACGGATTGATTTCGCGACCCTCGCCAGGGTTAAAGAGCCGGAGCTCAAAGACTCGTCTCTTCTCTTCCCTCTGATTGGTGGAGCCGGGATGTTCAGAGGGGGAGTGGGAGGAGTTTAGTCAGCAGAGTCCCTGTGTTATCAGGCGTGTTGCTCTGTGTGTGTGTGTGTGTGTGTGTGTGTGTGTGAGTGTGTTTACACCAGCTGTTCTCACTGAGTGTGGATTATTGGCGAAGGCACCGAGTCGCATCGAGGACGTTCACGCTAAGAGGTGCAGTAACGTCGTTCTGTTAATCCTCACCTTAACTAGCGCTAACTAGCAGTGATTACCTTAACAGCTGCGAGTAGCGGGAGCTGTATAAATAGTGTAATTAATATTAGCAACGGAGCTAATGTGTGTGTGTGTGTGTGTGTGTGTATGGGCTTTGGAACTATTTGAGGAGCTGCATGGTGGTTGTTTTCTCCTGAACGAGAGCTCTCCTGGAGTTCATGGACGAGTTCCTGGACGAGTTCCTGCTCGTGCTGCGCAGACGTACACGCTAACGAAGCTCGGTTATTTTCTTTCTTTTAATTGATTTCACTCTTGACATCTTTCTAAACCGTGTTTTCATCCTTTTGATCGTTTTGGTTCAGTATCGTCGTGGTCACTGACCTGCTGCTAGAGCCATGTCAATGTCCAACCTTCTCTGTGTCCGGACGTACAGGTTTGTGTTTAAACAGCATTAATATTTAGGTCAGCTCGCTCCTGCAGACAGAAATACAGACTTTGGAACAGGAGCTAAAAAGACGTCTAGCGCCGCGCCAGGGTAACGTAAACTGGCCCTGCTTCCTGGGTTTCTAAAAAGGTCCTGAAATTAATCCCTAGAAAAAAAGAAAAAAAAGTGGTTTGTTTGTGTCTTAAAAATTCTTAAAATGTTTTCTCTTTAAAACTTTCTGGGAAGCGGAAGGAAATACGTTCCTAAAAAAAAAGATTTACAGGTTTAAAAAAAGAAAAGTAAAAAAAAACATGGGGGGTGGGGGGTTTGGGTGTCTGGGTGTTTAAAATTCAGAAATGTTTCTTTGACTTACTCGAAATGCTTTGGGTTCCTAAAACGGTTCCTGGTTTTCCTCTTTAAAGAGACGTCTGATGAAAGGTTCCTGAGTTTCTAAAGAAGTTATTTTTTTCTCAAACTTTCTTTAAAACGTTATTTTTGTAGCGGTACCACAAAGGTTCTGAAAGGTCCTCTAGGAACCTGGTTCTTTAGCTGATGTTCCCGGGTTTTAGAAAAAAGTTCCTGGTGTCCTGAACAAAGTTCATGTTATTTTGTTTGTTTGTTTGTTTGTTTGTTTTGTTTTCTCCCCTCCTAAAAGAGGTTTTCTCATAATCTTCCCATAAAGGGTTTCGAGTTCCTGGGACCCTAAAACTAGTTCTTATAAAGGGTTCTAACCTAAAACCCGTAAAAGAGCTCTTTACTTGTTCAGCTTCTATTAGCGCTTCTAGTGTACAGGGTCATGGGGCGGGGCTGGAACTTATCCCAGGGTCAGTTTACTGATCGGTCACTGGGTACACACACACACACACACACACACACACACACACACACACGTTAATCTTGACCTACATGTCTTTGGACTGTGGGAAGAAACCAGAGTACCCTGAGGAATCCCACCGCACACAAGGAGAACACGTGAACTCCAGACACAAAGATGTGAAGTGGGAATCGAACCCGGAACCTGGGGGCGCGAGGCCACAGCGCCAACCTCCGTGCCGTCTACCGTATCGGTTCTTGATGTACTAAAAACAAAAAACAAAACAAACTCACACACACACACACACACACACACACACACACACATGTCCTCACATCTCAGACCAGTTCCTGATGTTCCTGATGTTTTCTCAGTTTCTGACAAAAGGTTCTTGAAGGTTTCTCTGTAGAAGCAGAAGGTGAGAAGCACAGAGAGAGAGTTTCCACAGAGAATGTGTGACTGTATATTTTGCTGATTCTCTTTCTAGGAAATAACGGAACAGCTGGTGTGTGTGTGTGTGTGTGTGTGTGTGTGTTTTCTCTGTTCATGCTGCTGCTCCTGTGGGAACAGAAACACACTTATGGTGGATTGTTTGTGAACTCTCGGTTAAATCTGATGTGTGTGTGTGTGTTTTGTTCCCTCCTCAGACTCCAGTCCTCATGAGACGCTGCTGCACTTCGCAGCTCGCCGAGGTCTCCGCAGGGTCGCGCTGTTCCTCCTGCAGCAGCCAGGGGGCCACGACGCGCTGCGGCTCAACAACAAACACGGGGACACGCCAGCACGCGTAGCACAGAGCACAGGACACACACACCTACAGCACCTGCTCTCAGAGTCAGTGCACACACACACACACACACACACTGCACACACACTGCATGCACACAAACACTCGTGCACACACAAACTGCATGTGCACACACACACACGCTGCATGTGCGCGGACACACACTGCACACACAGTGCATGCACACGCTCACACACTTGTGCACACACAAACTGCATGTACACACACACACACACACACCCTTACAGGACAAACTCTGGCTTATAGTATACACACACTGTACTCACACTTAGAGGACACACTTTATACTATTATGTATTATAGTTCACACACACACACACACACACACACACACACACACACAGTATTATCAGCGGTGTATTAGGTGTTGTGGTCTAGTGATCAGTCATATCCGTCAGCCTTAGCTTAACGTCTGTGTGGGTGTGTGGTGGTTTCAGGGCTGTGTATATTCTGGTCTCTGTGTGTGTGTGTGTGTGTGTGTGTGTGTGTGTGTGTGGTGTAACACTGTGTGTTTTGTGCTGTCTGTTTAGTAGGTGTGTCTGCATCAGTGTGTGTCCTTGTATAGTGCAGGCATGTTTTTCCTCCGTGTGTGTGTGTGTGTGTGTGTGTGTGTGTGTGTGTGTGTGGTTATCACACGCTAGCTGTTTTTGTACATTTGGTTATTTAGCATTGAGCACTAATTTGCCCACAGCTAACTCAGTTGCGCGTCCTGAATGAAACAGGAAGTTACCTGGTGTGTGTGTGTGTGTGTGTGTGTGTGTGTGTGTTTAGGAATCTGACTGAGTTCCTCTCAGAGCGTAGTGTTACCTCGGGTACAGTTCCCTGTTACTTTAGCAAAACAAACTAATAAGGTTTACATGAGAGAAAGAAAATCAAGGTAACGGTGTAAGTGTGTGTGTGTGTGTGTGTGTGTGTGTGTGTGTGTGTGTGTGTGTGTGTGTGTGTGAGATTTTATATATATTAGTATTTATTTAAATTAATAAAACTTTATATTTTTTTAAATAAATTGATTATTTTAATATTCATGTTTGTGTTTAAAATATCTCTGGGGTTTTGTTTTTCATTTGACTTTAATAGATAATAAAAATAAATAGAATTAAACGAATTAAACGAGTGAAACGATGAAACTGCGGCCCTGAGAGTTTTTCTTGTTCTTTCTCTCCGCCGCTCGTTCAGCAGAAGTGTTTATTTCCTCGTATTGTACATTGAAACCGGTTTTCTGGCTTAAGAAAACTCACTGTTTGCACGTGCGATGAACACCTGCGCATAACCATCACACACACACACACACACACACACACACACACAGACCTGAGTTTAAAATCACAGTAACACTGCTGAATAAAAGAGCACTCAGCTTGTGGTTTACACTCGTGTGTGTGTGTGTGTGTGTGTGTGTGTGTTGAAGCTGCTGTGACTGACAGCGAGTGTGTTATGAGCGAGAGAGAGCGAGAGAGAGAGAGAGGTGTGGTTGTGTTTAGGTGTTGAAGGTGTGGTGCCTCTGAATCACCTGGGTGGTGTGTGTGTGTGTGTTTCTGTGTGTGTGTGTGTGTGTGTGTGTGTGTGTTAGGCTTGAGAAATCACCGCACCTTGAAACGAAAACACCCAGACGGTGTCACCCAGCAGGCCGAGCGTTCCTGCACCACCCGAGGCTGAACACCTTCACGCTGACGGTGGAGCGCGAGGCGGACGCAGAGCCGCCGGACCTGAGGCGAGACGTGGACGAGCTCCGCCGCTACGTGCGCGCTCACGGGAGCAACAAGGTAATCACCGGCGAGTTCCGTCAGGTCTGAGCGTCCAGCGGTTATAAACGAGCGCGAGGCGTGTGTGAGCGCGTGTGATGGATGGTCGAGCGGTGAGTCATCTGCTGCGCGGTACTGCGGGTACCAGTGCCGCGGCACTACACGTAGATACACGTGTGTGTGTGTGTGTGTGTGTGTGTGTGAGAGAGAGAGTGTGAGCTTGTTAACACTTTGTCAGATTTAATGGGGTTTCTCTGTCTCTATGTCTCTTCAGTCCCTTTTTCTTTAGTTGTAGTAAAAGTTCTGGCACCCTGAACCCCCTCATCAGAGTGTGATCACTCAGAGAAGGCGGGGCTATTAGCATTTCTCTTGCTTCTGATTGGTTGAGAACGTATCAGTGAAATCAGTGTTACTTCTCACCACTTTAACCTAACTTTTTTATGTCATACTTTTTCTTTAGTGTTGTTAATAGCATTAATAATGAAAATAAAAATGATATCATTTGACTTTTTTTACTTTTATTTTTACTTTACTAACAAGACAGCTAATCAGATGGAGATTTTTTCTTTTAAGATGCAGTTTTTATTTTTATATCTTATGTCATCCTGTTCAGTTTTGTGATGTTCTCAAGGTCCTTACAGTTTACATGATTTAAGTAGAAATAAATTTATTTACTTTAAACATGTAGTATTATATTTAAATTTGTAGCTTTAATACTTTTCAAACTTTTCAGTTCTAATGAATAAAATAGAGTTTTTATTCGTTTATTACATTGTGGTTTTCTTCATTTCGATTTGACAAAAGCCATGTGAGATTTTCCTTTTGGTACAAATTCTTCTTTTTTTTTTCATTCTCTTTTCTCTTTCTTTCCACTTGATTTCTGTTTGAAATGATCCACATTTGATTATTTTTTATTAATTTGATCTCATGCCCAAGTCTCACTATCACTCCGTCTCTCTCTCTTTCGTCAGGGAGGACCTCGGAAGCAGTGGCAGTCCTTTCCGCTCATCCTGAGCCGCGATTTCGTAGACGATTTGCAGACGGTTGCGGTGACTCCCTCTGACAACCCCACCCTCCAGAAACCGCCGGTGTGTAAGCTTCAGGAAGTCGGAGGTGAGAAAGGAAGCAGCGAGCTCTCTAAGTGCCCGAATGGCAGCGCCCGATCCGAGGTGGGTGAAGCGCCAGCGTCCAGCGAAGACTCGGATTCTGGGAAGGGGACTTTGCGGGTAGAGGGTGAGGGAGTGTGTGCGGAGAAGCAGGAGGACTGTGCGGCTGTCAGCGCCGCTTCCTGTGGAGAGCAGCAGCAGCAGGAGGAAGTAGATAGCGAGTCGAGAGTAATCGGGGAGGCGCCTCGTACACACAGGAGTCACGCTGTATCCGAGACAAAGAGTTTTAATATAATCCAATCTGGCAACAAAGAGGAGGGAACGATGGGTCAAAATCAGGGACTCCTCCCCGAGAACAACGAAAACAAGGCGAGAGGGGACTTACCAGAGGAAAGGGAAGGAGAGCGTAACTCCTCCAAGCAGGAAACTTTCTTACTGAGCCGGAGCACACAGCCGCTTGATGCCCAAACGAACGGTGAAAAACGCTCCAGGTTTTACAGAACTTTGGACTTTAATGCCACGGAGAAAGGGAAGGAGATCCAGGAAGCAGGAAACGTCAACGATCCGACACCTGAGTCCACAGGCTGGACAAAAGGGGATCAGGACGTGAGCAGAGGTTTGGATTCTTTAAGTTTCAGACCCAACATGGCTCCAGGACCGGTCCACAACGTACGTCTCGAACCGTCTCAGGTTCTCACGACCACAGCTGACCAAGCTGACCCTCCGCCAGAACCGGTGTCCGAACAGGTGAGTTTAGATTCCGTAAAAGAACCTCCGTCTTGTGATGTCACTGATGCACCAGGACAATCTGACAGATTAGTGCTAGATGAAGGTGCTGAAGAAATCCAAGTTGATCAGACCTTAGTTCCTGAAACGGAGCAAAATTTCTTAAAAGCATCAGAAAATTATCTCCAACCTATCATCTTTCCAGAAATACCAGAAGAAACTTCACAAACAATTACTGTGGCTCATTGTGGAGGTCAGGAACCTTCTCAGGAGCATAGTGAACCACAATCTGATGCCATAGACTCTGACATCATGGATACTATGGACCAGAACCAAAATCCAGTAAGATCACAGAGTCCTATCACAGGTTTGGTTTTGAACCAAATTTTAACAGATCCTCAAGGATTCATGGCGTTCGATTCATTCCTTGAACAAAGTGGATTAGAAACAAAGGCTGAACGGGAACCACTATCATTTCAAACACCTCCAGAGTCACCCTGTGAGTTTTTTTCAATAGATGGTTTAATCATACCATGCATTTCTGTTGAATCACCATGCTCAGCTTCTCTGGAACTTGGTCGGCCTGCAGGTTCAAGAGAAACCATGGAGGAGGCTGAGAAGGTGGAAACCGATCAGCTTGAGATGTGTGACGGTTCTAAAAAGTCACCTGTGACAATACTGTGTGGTTCTTTTTCCAAACTGACAATCGAGGGAAGTCCCAATGATCCCCAGCTTCACAGCTTACCCTTAGACACCACAGAGAGAACAGCAACAAGTGCACTTGCTGGAGATTCTGAAAGCTCCACTGCTCATCCTTCAGAGATGCAGGAGACCAAGGAGGAGGATATGAAGTTAGAATTAAAGCTCTTAGAGAATTCTGAGAGTTTAGAACCATCACAGATAGTATCTGAGGAGAACCTAAAAGAAACAGCATTGACTGCACACGATGTAGGTTCTAATGCATCAAATGACAAGGATGTTCAGGAGGCATGCATTATGATGCCTGCAAAACTTGGTGAGACCCCAGAAATTTCATTGCCACCGTGCAACACATCATTTCAGTCTCCTTCTGTGTCTGAGAACATTACTGACCCCCATTCTGTGGAGAGCGACACAACATCTAAAGACCGAAAGTCTGAGCTCAACACATCTACAAAGACGGTTGTAGAAACATCTCCGGGCTCACATCTTGAAGTAAGCACCTTTGAGGAAAACATCCCCCAAAAATTAGACCCCGTGACCTTTGAGGAGAGCAATAGTGGAACATCTCTTGAGCCACTTCCTGAGGTTAAAATCCCTGAGGAAAACATTCAAGATCAACAAGTTGAGGCGGTGATCTTAAATGAGTGTGTAAGTGAAACATCTTTGGCTCTCATTCATGATTCATCTTCCTTTGTGGAAACAAGTGGAGACGCGTCTCTTCCTCCACTTCCTGAGGTTAACAGCCTTGAAGAAAGCATCCAACAAACTGAGAAGAGCACAAATGACCCTCATGACCCCAAACATGAGGGCATGACCTCTGAAAAAAGCATTAGAGGAACTCTTGACTTACATCAAGATCTGACAATCAGAGACGAATCTTTTGACACACTTCCTGAGGTTAGCAGCTCGGAAGAAAATGTTTTACACCAAACACTTGAGGCATTAGAGGAGAGCGTTAGAGGAACATCTCTTGACCTTAATCATGACCTTCCCATGCTCTTTGAGGAAACCATCAGAATAACGTCACTTGGCCCATGTTCTGAGGAAATGAGTTTGGAGGAAAATGTTCTAGATCAGCAGCTTGAGGGCACGACGTGTGAGAGGAGTGAGAATGAAACGTCCCAAGACCACAAACCAGAGACAGGCATTCAAGACCTACAACATAAAGAAACAACTCTTGATCATCAGCCTGTGGACACAACCTTGGAGGAGAGCATTAGAGGAACGTCTGATCACAACCAGTTTGAGGAGACCACCTGTGAGAAAAGCCTCGGGATATGTCTGGAACCTGAGGATGCCCGTCTTCCTGAAGCTCCAGTTTGTAGTGAGGCTGGAATTCTGGACGCCCATGTTTCTGTTAACGATTCAGGTTTGGCTTTGGAGAACATTTCCACTTCTGTCTCCGACCAGCCAATGGATCTGAGCTCCGTGATGGATCAGGATAGTGGCACGGGCTTAGAGATGGATGCCAGCTCTCCTGTAGAAACGGATAGTGGTTTAATCCAGGACCTGTCGAGTGCTGGAGTTTGTCTGGATGAGGAGCACAGTCACACAGAGAAGGAACATGGAGAGGAACGGAAGGAGGAACAGGTAGCAGGTGAGAAGAAATTTAATATTAGTTCTATATAAGTAGGTAGACATTTAACTGTGTCTGTTTATACACTGCTCTCGTTTGTGTCTCGCGTGTGTATCTCGTCTCTCTTCTTCTCTTCACCTCAATGCTGTCGCGTCTCAGAATAGCTCCGGTTTGTCATTTAAAACAAAGAACAAAGCTCTGGAGTGGAGACATGGACGCTGCGCAGGCGGAAAACTCTTATCACACTCGCTCAGATGCGGCCGTAAAAAAAGAGCATTGTTTATTCGTAATTTATTTCTGTTTTCAGTCCAAACGTCCCTGATTTCATCACTCCAGTAGAAGGTCGAGTCCCCCAGCGCCGGTCCGTTCCTATGGAAACGGTAGTTGAGTCTGTTAGCTGACGGAAACTCCCGAGTGTCTAATCAGAGCACATGACTGACCGTCCAGGGGCGTTACAGAGATTATTCTTATTATTGTTCTTATTATTTTGTAGCTGTATTTTTGTTGCGTGCTCCTTTATCATCACATCCCTCTGCTCCGCTGGGGTGGATCACATCACACAATACAGAACTTTTATTAATATCTTACGTTTACCTTTGAAGACGTGTTCGGATTATCGTATAGTTCGTTTTATGTGTACAAGAAATAAGAGACATGAAATGCTTCTTGCGAGTGTAACTATAAAATATAAAAACACAAATTCAGAACCGTTTTGTTTAGAGACACGCAAGATACACAGAATATTATAAAATGCATAATCCCTCAGCCTGCTGCCCTGTGTGACCTCAACTCTAAAATAAATCTATATAAGAGACTTCATTTATTTAAAAATCTTGCTTTTAATCGGGGAATCTCTCAATGTTGATTTGTGTCTCGCTCTCCTCAGCAACAAAGGTCAAAACCAGCAGTAGTCATGTGACCATTCGGGGAAATATTAGCGAGACTTCCTTCTTTTAAACCATGTCACGTTATTTAATGTTATGTCATGCGGAAATTGAAATAATCATTCATTAGAAAACTTTCATTACGACTCTCTGAGGTCAAACATAGGCGGAGTACGTCTGCAACTCGGCCATTATTTGACATTTAACTTCACGCGTATTATAATTATAAACATTTTACACTGTGATCCGGACCTGTGTGATTATTTATTATTTATTTATTAGGAATTTATGTAGTTTGTCAATAATTTAACTATTTGTTTATATTTTTTAAATAAGTTTAAAGTGATAAATAAATATCAGCAAACATCCTCTTAATGAGATCATTTATCATTTATTTATTAGCTGTTGACCTCCATAAATACAACTGAACAACAAACAGGTAGATTTAATAGTAACATGTTGCAGTTTACATCACAATCATGATGTCATAATAATCACAATGAGGTCTTTTTTATCAAATCGTGCAGCTTTGAATATTTGTTTCCGCAGTTTTCCTCACCTGCACACTGATACAGATTATAGTTTAGTGAAATAAATAATAAATAAATGAATAATAATAATAATAATAATAAAGGAATACACAGTCACAAACAGTTTAAGCTAAACAGAATGAAATGAAATAGAAAGATACACCCAGAGTATTGAGAATGATCTTTGATATGAGATGCATCATATTTTGTGATGTATATAATATAATAAAGTATATTTTATTTTAAAATATTTTTGTGTGGTTAAATTAAAAGTAAATATGTAGCGCTGGGAACAAAGGAACAAAATTAAAATCTAAACACGAATACATATAAAAAAAATTAAGTAACACAATTTAAACATTTCATGATCTAATCAACTGTTTGTAGTTTATTATTTCTCATTAATCTGATGCTCTCATCACATCTCATGGCCACGCCCATCTCCCTGATCTTTATAATCAATCTAAGCTAATTAATTGAGCAAGCTAGGCTAGTCAGGTAGCTGAGATGGTGAGACCGTCGCCATGGTTACAGTGTTTTTGTTGGGTTTATCAGATCAGAGAGTTCACTTAAAATAAACAGAGGGTAAAAGCAGCATGACTCGACACTACAGTCTCACGCAGAGGTAATATTACAGCTTTGGCTCCGCCCACTCGCTAACGAGGGGGAGATCACAAACAAACAAGAAAAAAGTAAATAAATAAATACAATTATTGTCCCAACATGCACTTGAGTTGTTTTTTTTCAGACAAAGCAACAAGTTCCGATTTTTATTATTATTTTTTTAGTTCACTTTATCAATATAATATTTTTTAGTTTAATTAGTTAATTATTTTATTTATTTATTTTTATTAATTTATTTATTTATTTTTATTGATCTAAACAATTTCGACTAAGTTTGTGAAGAATCTCTCAAAGAAAATGATTAATTTACACAGAACAAGTGCAGCATGTTTGAATCCCGCCGGTGTGTTTAATTACTCACTCGGCAGAAATAATCACAAAACAACACATATTGGATGATGTCATGTTTTTTCCTTTGATGTAACAGAAATGCACTTTTCCATCTTGATGTAAGATCCGTTAGCAGTAGACTTGTGTGTCTCAGGAGTGAGACTGGCGCTGGTGTTCACTAACGGATCGGACCTTTAGCCTCCGGTTCCGCGGCGTCTGATCCCGAGTCCTGACCCGTCAGAGTGACGTACCGTCAGGAGTGATGAGGGAAAATCTAATGCACACGATTCAACAACAAGTCTATATTAGTGGCTGGTTTATTTCAGACGTGTGTGTGTGTGTGTGTGTGTTTAGGTGTGGGTTTGATTGTCACAGTTTCACTTTGATTAAATGAGAACATATTGTTCATATAAAGTTAATAAATCACGCAGACATCGCCACGGCGGTCTGATGTAAGTAGTGTGTGTGTGTGTGTGGAATGCGACTGTAATGAGTCTGAAAACTTCCTGAAACTGAGCTGAAGAGGAACCAGAGAACGGGAAAGAGGAAGTGTGTCGCGTTCGCATGAGGAGCAAAACAAGCTTAGCATCGCACACTCGTGTATGAGCAGCGATCTGTGTGTGTGTGTTAGTCAAAAGGAGGGTGTTGTATTCTCTCTTTCTTTATTTTTATCTATTAAACTCTTATGTGTAAAGTAATTGCGCGAGTGCATTAATATAAACCTGCGCGAGTGTCAGAGAGAATTAATCAACTCCCTCTGACCAATCAGAGTGCAGAACCCGGCAGTGATGCTGATTCAGGACGCAGTAGTGTGCTGTGTGGAAGCGATGATGATGATGATGATGATAAATAAATTGTTCATACCGAACGTTTCTTGTAATTTATTTAACAGTTACATGAGGAAGGAGTCTCCAGTGCGAGTGCTGTCAGATGGGAAGCTGTAAAAATTTTAAACACTGGATGTGATTTGAGCAGGAACCTGTTTAGGCTTTTGTTTTGGATTGTGTGTGTGTGTGTGTGTGTGTGTGTGTGTGTGTGTGTGTGTGTGTGTGTGTGTGTGTGTGTGTGTGTGTGTGTCTGTGTGTGTGTCTGTGTGTGTGTCTGTGTGTGTGTCTGTGTGTGTGTCTGTGTGTGTGTGTGTGTGTGTGTGTGTGTGTGTGTGTGTGTGTGTTAAAGTCCAGAAGAAGGAAGAAAGCCAGACGCCTCGCCTTAGCATCTGGTCCTAGCGCTGCTATGAAATCTCTGCGCTGCCGTCGCTGACTGATGACGTCACGCTCCACACGTGCAGAAGCACAAACTCACATCTGATCTGCTCGTTCTTATTCCAGTCACATGACCACGTATCAGCTACATATCTGATTTAGGACCACATATGAAAAGGACTCGGGTCTGAACTGAAAAACATCAGATTTGTGCGTTCAGACAAGACAAAAAAATAAATTATATCTGTGTCACTTTAGGGTAAAAAGAACCCCCTCTGATTTAGGCTGGTGATGTGGATTCAGCGTAACTGTAAGTCTACATGTTGTGTGAAGAGCAGAGACGCTGTGATTAGTGCAGAACTGAAGAGTCCAGACTGATGATGGTCTGAAACATGGTGTCGGTGCAAAAGTGAATTCTCAGTTAGGATCATATAACATCATTTATTCATAATACTTAACGCTTCTTATCTACTCATCCATGCTTCGCTTTTGTAAATATACATTAACATTTAAATTATTATCAGATAAAAAGAAACACATTTGCTAAATACAGTTTCTTTATAATTCAAATCTTTTAACGATCTTAATAGTGATTCAGATGAAACTTGGCCAGTTTAGACTCTACGTAAAAAGACATAAACCTGAAGGTGTTTTATTCTACAAAGCAAAATCGTTAAGATATTCCAACATGAATGTGACATGGTTACGGACACTACAGATGTTTTTGCTTTTTAAGCATTTAGCAGAAAACATCTTTTTTTTATTTTTTTTATTTAAGCAACAGTTTTCACAGATCATGTGCTTCCCGTGGCTTACACACCCATCTTAGTATCAATAGTCAAAGAAATGTGAATAATTTGTATTGAAAATGATTCTTGTTTGAAGTGAGACAGTATAACACTGAAAAATACCATTTTTGGGGCTCATATAAAATCATCTCTCCAAAACGGCTGAAATCAGCAACTTGAAATATTTGGGGAAGCGAGATGGGTCACTTCCATGTTACATAAACCTTAGACGTGGCTTCTTTGGCCACACACACATCTTCTGTATCATATGTATAACAATAAGGACAAAAAAAAATCATCACTACTGTGTTTTGGCCGACAGCGAAAGTGAAGTGAAAGGAAGCTGAACTGATCGTGAGGTTTTCAACAGTGTTAATCTGCCATCAGTCAAGAAGGGAAAAAAATAAATATATATATATAATTATAAAATGATTGTGACTCTGGACAGGAGTAAATGTCCTGACGCTACATGCTCCAGTCACTTAAGGTCGAGTTTCTTTTGAATGACAGGAGAGTCGAACCGCTCCGTAACGTCTTCTCCACCTCGTCCTAAAGTCTGTCTCTCTGGTGTCCAGTTCATGTGTGAGAATGATCCCTCATACCTTCAGTGAAGATCTAAACCCTCCATAGATGTGATCCTCTGGTGGTTCAGTACATTCAGGTGGTCAGCTGACTTCATTTTATTGCCCCATAACGTTACTGAGTCTAGACCTGAGTAACTGATCAACCCCAGATCATAACACTGTCTCCAGAGGCTTGTACAGTGGACACTATGCATGATGGGAGCATCGCTTCATGTCCTTCCCTTCTCACCCTGACACGCCCATCACTCTGGAATAGGGTCAGTCTGGACTCATCAGGTCACATGACCTTTCTCCATCACTCCAGAGTCCAGTCTTTATGATCCCTAACAAACTGAAGCTGATGAGTCTCAATAACACGTGGTTTTATTATGAACACACGGCTGTTTAGTCCTTCGGGGTCTCATCACATGGTGTGTGTGTGTGTGTGTGTGTGTGTGGAAATGCTCTTACTTTCACTATTAAACATGAACAAAAGCATAAAAACACGAGTATATTACAAAAATAATAGAAAAATCACCCCAGGATTAGACGCAGGTAGGGGGCGTGGCCTAACATTGATAAGACAGAGTGTACGTTAGAAATGATTTGAATTTGATTTGCATATTTTTTTAAATAGTGTGTTATGAGTTTAAACTTGGTTCTCTTGTGATTTGCTCGTAGGTGATGATGGTCACACAGAGGCTGCGATAGCACACTTGGATCAGTGCAGTGAGGTGAGTGTGTGTGTGTGTGTGTGTGTGTGTGTGTGTGGTTTCATATTCTCTCTCTCTCTCTCTCTCTCTCTCACCCGTGTAACTCGTCTGGCTGCATTTACATCCTGTGGTGTGTTTACCTTTCAATCATAATCATGTCTCATTTGCAAGAAGTAATCAGGAGTGTGTGTGTGTGCGAGTGTGTGTGTGAGTGTGTGTGTGAGTGTGTGTGTGAGTGTGTGTGTGAGTGTGTGTGCGTGTGTGTGCGCGCGAGTGTGTGTGCGCGCGAGTGTGTGTGCCGCGAGTGTGCGAGTGTGCGAGTGTGCGTGTGTGCGAGTGTGCGTGTGTGCGAGTGCGTGTGTGCGCGTGCGTGTGTGCGCGTGCGTGTGTGTGCGTGCGTGCGTCAGAAAGATCTACATGCTGGCTACCCTCTCTGTATTTCTCCTTCTCCGCGACCTTCGAGGGGATTTACAGACGTGTGTGACGTAGGTTCGGACCTGCACCCCTGACCTTTGACCTCGTCTGGGGTCAAACTCGTATGGGAACGAACGGCTAGGAGAGAGTGAGAGTGTAATATTTTTACTTTAAGCATGTGATGCGCCTTTTTTAAAATTGTCGACGAAGTAGACAAGATGTTTACGTAGGTCACATGTTTAAGGTAGCATTGGCACACACTAACACGCCGAGTGAAGGGGATGATGGGACATGGGGGGGGGAGGCGGCGGGGGGCGGGGGGTCTGGAACTGAACTAGGAAGTAGCTGATTAGCCAACAGGAAGCAGGTCACTAGCCCTAAGCACTTCATAGTGTGTCATTTCCCTGTGGCCTGGTGTATTGTTTCCAGTCTCTTCCTGCTCGCTGAGTCGTGTGTGTGTGTGTGTGTGTGTGTGTGTGTGTGTTTTCATCCTCTCATTTATCTGCACACTTTCAAATTTAGCTTGAGTGGAAACAAACACCTCAGTGTCATTAAAAAAAAAAATTCCCCTTTTATCTGAAGTAGATGAGGGCAGGTGGGGGGAAGTGGGGGGTGATGGGGGCAGGACGAGGTGGGGGCAGGTTGGGGGAGGAAGGAAGCAGGGGGCTGTGTTTCGAGTCAGTGACCTGGGTGGAAAAGATGCGCGAGTGTTTAAGTGAGGAACGTGCCTGGTGTTCAGACTCGAGTTACGCTCTATTTTTATTATTATTATTATTATTTTCTGCTATGAATCAGTGTGGATTCTCAGGTCGTGTTCAGTTCGTACCTACGGTGAGTCTGTAGCCGACCCGCGTGTTTCAGGACGACCTGCAGCGGTTCAGAGCCAACACACTCGAAATCGTCAAGTCGGCTTTTATTGTCATTTCAACCGTGAACAGTTCAATCAGTACGCAGTAAAACCAAACGACGTTCCTCCAGGACCTCCAGGACCTCCAGGGCCAAGGAGCTACATAGAGTACATTACCATCATCAGTTAACAACACCAGCTAAGAACTACACAAAGGACGGAAAAGACAGGAAACCTGTCATTTAACTTGTGATTGATGGCAGCCACTTTCGAAATCTTTCTATCAGGCTCGCGTCATTTTTTACGACTCTCAGGATGTTTCCGTAGTCATCCACAAGGGGGCGTATCCAGGCGAGGGCTGTGACTTGGTGCTTCTTTGCAGTGTTGTAGCTAGCGGGATCAGAGCGCGTCGTGGCCACGGGACCACGTGATTTTTAAAACTGTAGCAATTCTGTGCAAAAAATCGTTAAAATGTTTCTCCATGTTTAGATTATTAAACTTAGCACAGAAGCTTATTTATTATTATTATTTTTTAATATCAAGCTTTACTGATTGTTTGAGCTCACTGTAACAAATTCACGAAACACTAAATTGAGATAAAGAAGGCGTTCTCTCTGTGTGTGAAATTTTATCTGACTTTAAATTCATTATCTTGTTAAACTAATAAATAATCTGTTTGTGGCTTTGATGCACGTTGCTGTAAAGATCCCTCGCTCTATCGTCTGCTACACGCTGTACGCTCGGCTTCTTATCGCACCGCGTAGCTGACGTTGTTGTTTCTGTTCTTCGCTTATCGTTTCTCTGGCACTCAGACCGTCACGTCGTTAACACCCCGCGCTTTTACATCATCGGCATCCGTGAGAATTGACGTTCTGACTGTTTTATCTACACAGGCTCTCAAGATAACGACACAGAGTCCGAACGTCCCGTCTGCTGGACATCTCTGTCTCTCTTTCTCTGTCTGTGTCTCTCTCTGTTTGTCTCTCTCTCACTGTCTGTCTCTCTGGCTCTGTCCCTCTTTCTCTCTATCTATCTTTATCTCTCTTTCTGGCTCTCTTTCTCTGTCGCTCTCCCCCCCTCCTTGACTCTCTCTGTGTCTGTCTCTGTCGCTTTCTCTTTACCTATCTTTATCCCTTTTTTTGGCTCTCTGTCTGTCTGTCTCTCTTTATCTCTCTTTATCTCTCTTTCTGTCTCTCTTTCTGTCTCCCTTTCCCTCTCCTTGTCTTTCTCTCTGTCTCCCTCTCTCTCTCTTTGTCTCTCTTGCTGTCTCTCTCTCTTCGTCTCCTTGTCTCTCTCTTTGTCTGTCTCTCTTTCTCAGTCTCTCTCCCTATGCTTGTCTCTCTTTCCATCTCTCTCCCTCTCTCTTTGTCTTTTTCCTTCTCTCTCGGTCTCTTTCTCTCTCTCCAGAGTCTCAGAGGCTGGGTTTACAATGATAATCAGCAAAAAACTACATGTTTAGATTTAAATTCTACCGATATTGTTGTTTGTGCAGCTCACTTAATAAAGTGTGTGTGTGTGTGAGAGAGAGAGAGAGAGAGAGAGAGAAACTCTGGCGCCCTCTCGAGGCTCTAAGGAAAAATTAATTTCTTCTATCTGGCACCATGCCAATGCTAACATGTACAACAGGCAGTAACTTATTAAACCAAATGTTTATTTGCTAAAAAAAAAAGAAATGTATAGAATAAATACAAAATTAACCATTTAATAAAAAAGATTTTCTTTAAAATGCCTTTAAAATTGTGTAGTCTGATTGGTTACGCTGACATTGTGGGCGGGGACTATGGCTTGATATGGTGATATTGTGGGTGGGGCTTGTGGTCTAATTGGTTGCAGTGACATTGTGGGCGGGGGCCTGTGGTCTGACTGGTTGCAGTAACATTGTGGGCGGGGCCTGTGGTCTGACTGGTTGCAGTGACATTGTGGGCGGGGCCTGTGGTCTGACTGGTTGCAGTGACATTGTGGGCGGAGACTGTGATCCGACTGGTTGCAGTGACATTGTGGGCGGGGCCTGAGAAGTTTAGCTACTAAGTTCAATCACTGTGAATCAAAACACTGTTAAACCTGTCAGTCTCAGCTCTCAAAAAACATTAACCAGGTTTAGTCGTACATCAGACAAAGCCAATCCAAACGTCTCTCTTAACGTGTGATTAAAGTTATTGATTAAATATTTAAATTATTTTTATATCTAAAAGGTTTTAACCTCGTATCTGTGGCGTCCTGACGGAGACGTGGAAAGATCAGATCAGGCGTGTGTGTGTGTGGAGCGAGCGGTTAGGAGGGAAAAAAACTGAAAATGTGAAACAGATGGATGGAGAAATTAGAGGAACAAGAGAACTGAATATGAAAAAGAAAAAGAGGCGAGACAGAGCAAAGGGAGCCAAGAAGGGTGTGTGTGTGTGTGTGTGTGTGTGTGTGTGTGTGTGTGTGTGCGCAAAAACAGGGAGAACGACGAGAGAGAGAAGGGGTGGAAAGAAGTGTGTGAAGGAGAAAGAGAAGAGAGGGAGGTCTGATTCCCGGCGCAGATGTTTTCAGCAGACACACACACACAGACACGCGCACACACACACCCACACACACACACACACACACAGACACGCGCACACACACACTTGCATTTATGGTGGAATCGAGCGTTCTGTTCTTTTTCCATCTCCACTTTTTGACTCCGTCTCTGCGGAGGAGATGTACGAGCGACACCGGCGCCGATACACACTGTGGACGAGGGGAGAGCGCACGGAGGACGTGCTGCTGATCAGGGTACGAGAAGTGTGTGTGTGTGTGTGTGTATGGTGAGGAAAGTTGAGTTCTTGTGTGCGTCCTGTGTAAAGATGGAACAGCAGGACAGACAGAAACTTGTCTGAGATAAGGATATCGGTTCACTTTAGGGCATGTCTTTGAAGTCTGTGTTTGTGTGTGTTTGTTTACTTTAAAGTTACTGTATCTCACACTTCTTGCTGTGAGACGTTTCCCATAATGCCTTTCTGCAGTCACACTATCACTGCTGGTCTTGAGCCGCGCTTATCAGCTCTAGAGCGCGCGAGTGTGTGCGAGTGTGTGCGAGTGTGTGCGAGTGTGTGCGAGTGTGTGCGAGTGTGTGCGAGTGTGTGCGAGTGTGTGCGAGTGTGTGCGAGTGTGTGCGAGAGTGTGCGGGTGTGTGAGTTTATATGTGTGTGTCTCTGCGTACATGCATGTGTGTATACACCTGTGTGTGTGTGTGCGTATACACCTGTGTGTGTGTGTGTGTGTGTGTGTGGGTGTATACACCTGTGTGGGTGTAAACGTGGGTGTGGGTGTTTGTTTATATGCGTGTGTTTATATATGCGCACGTGTAAGTATGCATGCGTGTGTATGTGTGTGTGTTTTTGCGTATATGTGTGTGTCTGTATTTGCGTATATATGTGTGTGTGTGTGTGTGTGTGTGTGTGTGTGTGTGTGTGTGTGTATATGCGCGTGTGTTATCTGTATGCCTGCAGTTTCTCCAACGCATCGTTTCTCTCGTCATGATCCTGCGTTCAATAAACTCTTTGTCCCAATGAGTGATAATAACATCACTGTTCATCTCAGACACACACACACACACACACACACACAGATGGAAATGGAAATGTCTGGTCTGTTTTTGCCATGGTAACACAAACCGAGAGCGTGTGCGAGAGCGTGTGCGAGAGCGTGTGCGAGAGCGTGTGCGAGAGCGTGTGCCTGTGTTTTATTCCTCTCACACCGCGTCAGTCTACTGACGAGAACCGTTTTAACTTTTGAAAAGTCACATGACTTTTACTTTGTTAAAGTTTTCTGTTTACAGTTACATGTAACATCTCTGTCTCTCTCTCTCTGTCTCTCTCTCTCTCTGTCTCTCTCTGTCTCTCTCTGTCTCTCTCTCTCTGTCTCTCTCTCTCTCTGTCTCTCTCTGTCTCTCTCTGTCTCTCTCTCTCTGTCTCTCTTTGTCTCCTTTTCTCTCTCTGTCCCTCTGTCTCTGCCTCTGTCTTTTTCTCTCTCCGTCTCTGTATTTCTGTCTTTTTTGTCTCTATCTCTCTCTGTCTCTCTTTCTCTGTCTCTCTCTGTTTCTCTGTCTTTCTCTCTCAATGTCTGTATTTCCGTCTTTTGGCTCTGTTTCTCTCTGTCTCTCTTTGTCTCTCTGTCTTTATCTCTCTCCGTCTCTGTATTTCTGACTTTTTGTCTCTGTCTCTCTCTCTGTCCGTCACTATGTCTCTCTCTGTATTTCTGTCTGTCTCTCTCTGTGTGTCTCTCTCCGTCTCTGTGTCTCTCTCTCTCTCTCTC
>NC_071109.1:33587500-33592500 GCF_024256425.1 Clarias gariepinus
GTCGACCTGAGTGCTTCTGCCTCCACTCTTATATGTCACCCTATGTTCCTGCCTCTTCTGGAAGAAAGTATTTACTACTGCCATTTTCATCCTCTTTGCAAAGTCCACCACCATCTGTCCTTCTACATTCCTGTCCTGAAGACCAAACCTGCCCATCACATTTTCATCATTTCTGTTTCCTTCCCCAACATGACCATTGAGGTCTGCACCAATCACCACTCTCTCACCTCTGGGGATGCTCTGCATCACTTCATCTAACACACTCCAAAATTTCTACTTCTCTTTTAACTCACATCCTAACTGTGGGGCATAACCACTAACAACATTGAACATTATCCCTTCAATTTCCAGCTTCAGACTCATCACCCTATCTGATCTAGAACATTCCTTACAATGTCCTCTTTTAGAATAACTCCTACTCCATTTCTTTTCCTATCCACACCATGGTAAAACAATTTGAACCCTGATCCTAAGCTTCTTGCCTTGCTATCTTTCCAACTGGTCTCCTGGACACACAGTATATCCACCTTACTTCTCTGCATCATATCAACTAACTCTCTTCCCTTCCCTGTCATGGTCCCAACATTCGAGGTCCCTACTATCACTCCTAAACTCTTGCCTTTCCTCTTCTCTCTCTGCTTTCGAACCCGCCTTCCTCCTCTCCTTCTTCGACCAACAGTAGCCCAATTTCTACCAGCACCCTGTAGGTCAACAACACCGGTGGCGGTCGTTGTTAACCCGGGCCACGACCGATCCGGTATGGGAATTATATTCGTGATTCGCATCATTGATTTGGCAAATGTTTTACGTCGGATGCCCTTCCTGACACAACCCTCTGCATTTATCCAGACTTGGGACTGGCACAAGAAGACACTGGATTGCGCCGCCCTGTGGTTGCATTCCACACTTATCTTTAGTGAAAGTAGTAAATGTTTAGTGGAGTAATATGAAATTAATAATTTATTATTATAATTTAGACAAATCTATTTATAAAAAATGCTTGATTAAATAAATAGGTTTTTAGCCTGGACTTAAACACTGAGACTGTGTCTGAGTCCCGAACACTATTTGGAAGACTATTTCATAACTTTGGGGCTTTGTAAGAAAAAGCTCCGCCCCCAGCTGTAGTTTTCATAATGCGCGGTACTGACAAGCAGCCTGCATTCTTTGATCGAAGTAGGCGTGGCAGATCGTAAGACACTAGCAGTTCACTCAGATATTGCGGCGAGAGACCATTTAATGCTTTATATGTCAAGAGTAGTATTTTAAAATGGATGTGAAATTTCACAGGGAGCCAATGCAGTGAAGATAAGATAGGGGTGATGTGCTCATATCTTCTGGTTCTAGTGAGGACTCTCGCTGCTGCATTCTGGACTAGCTGAAGCTTATTTATGCACCTAGCTGAACAACCAGACAGTAAGGCGTTACAATAGTCCAACCTAGAGGTGATAAAAGCATGAACTAGTTTTTCTTCATCCTTTAGCGACAATATATTTCTTATCTTGGCAATATTTCTGAGGTAAAAGAATGCCATCATGGTAATATTATCTACATGAGCTTTAAATGAAAGAATCGAATCTATAATCACACAGAGGTCTTTTACTGTTGCATTTGATGGAACAGAAAGGCCATTTAAAATCACAGTGTGATCTAAAATCTTACTACTAGCTGTATGCGGTCCTATGACTAGAACTTCTGTCTTATCAGGATTTAGCAGAAGGAAGTTAATTAGCATCCAATTTCTTATGTCCTGCACACATTGCTCAATTTTAGTAAGCTGTTTTTCAGGTTTTTCTGAGACATATAACTGTGTGTCGTCAGCATAACAATGAAAACTAATACCATGTTTACGGATTATGTTGCCCAGAGCAAGCATGTAAAGGGAAAAAAGTAGTGGGCCTAAAACTGAACCCTGTGGAACACCAAACTCCACTAGAGAACATGCAGAATAATCACCATTTAAGTCTACATACTGATAACGATGGGTCAGATAGGATCTGAGCCAGGAGAGGGCTGTACCCTTAATTCCTACTACATTTTCTAATCTGTGAAGAAGAATACTATGATCAATGGTGTCAAAAGCTGCACTGAGGTCGAGTAACACAAGCATAGTTACACAACCCTGATCAGAGGCCAATAGGAGGTCATTTACTACTTTAACGAGTGCTGTCTCTGTACTGTGATGAGGCCTAAATCCTGACTGATACAGTTCATGTATGCCATTTCTATGTAGATATGAGCATAGCTGCTCCGCTACTATCTTTTCCAGAATCTTAGAGATAAAGGGGAGGTTTGATATTGGCCTGTAACTGGACAGCTGACAGGGGTCGAGGTCAGGTTTCTTAATAATTGGTTTAATAACTGCTAATTTAAAAGATTTTGGAACATAACCAATGCTGAGTGAAGAATTAATTTTTCTCAACAGGGGTTCTGATTTTCCTAACTACTGATTTTTCCAAGGTCATTTTTTACTTTTTTTGGAGGGCGTTTTCCAATCAAATTTCAAAGTAGCATATCTTTTCTTATCGCTGGCCGATTGTAATGAGACAAAGCCTGTATGTTAATTCAAGCTCAGCCGAATACACCCTTGAAAAACCCCATTATGATATTTTTAGTAGTTTTAACGTGATGCGTGCACAAACAAACAGATAGCCAGACAAAAATCACATAAACGATCTTGATGTGTTATATTACTTATCTGACGCCTCCACAAATATCTTCATTGTACAGACACACCTACTCTATACTTTTATTATGTGTTTAGATAAACCGATGCTTTAATGCTCTGGAAAAACAAACCTTTAATTTTTTTTTTATAAATTATTTAATGAATGAAATATATATTATTTTTTCCTTCTTCTTCCAGATGTTCCGCTCGAGAGTGTGTGTCGCTCCGTATCTGCCACCTCGCTGCCCGGGTCCGAGTCCATCAGTGACGGAGACTCACTGTTGGGCCCAGACACAACGGATGACTCGGCCTTCAAGCAGGTGTGTGTGTGTGTGTGTGTGTGTGTTTTCCCTGGCTACATTTCTGTTTATTTTAATTAGTGAATGTGTGTTTTGCTTTCCTACTTTAATTACCGGGTTGCTTTTCACAGAAAACTCTCTGGCAGACAGAAGTGTTATATAAGGTGCAACTATGTGTACACACACTCACATACTAATGATTATTCAGATTGCTTGCTCCAATTGGTGTTTGAGGGCTGTGGGTGATGTGAGCATGATGTGATGTGAGCATGGCAGAGGGAACGCCCCAGTGTTGTTATAGTACTGGTCTTCATACTGGAATCTGGGTATACTGGTAGGGATGGGAATTTTACAGTATCGGTGTCTAGACTGGAATTTGGTTATCCTGGTGGATAATGTTTGTGATTTTAGAATATCTGTTGGAATTCTTTATTTGTTGGTGTAACTGGTTTAAAATTGTGGACAATCGTCATCGTTTTCACATTAAAACCAAAATACTGCGATCCTGTTAGAATATAGACTTGGAAATATTGATTGTAGGTTTGGGAATACCGGGCCTAGTTGGGGGGTTTGTGAATACCCGCCCAGACTGGCACTGATAACAGTGTGGTGATTGACAGGTTTCTCTCTGTCTGTCTGCCTTCCTGTCAGAATGGGGACACACTCACCCTCACCAGTGGAATTTCCATGACTGAGTCTGTGTCCACTGACGACTCGTCCATCACACACCCTGTGGGAGAAACCGAGGAAGAGGAGAAGAAAGATCGTCTGACGGAGGTTCTAGAGCGCTCCGCTATTCTTCGCTCTACCAGCCGATCTCATTCTCCATCCCGGAGACACAGCTGGGGCCCGAGCAAGGACCACGCTGGAGAGTTGGACATGGGCCAGCGCAGGTAAAGACCTCGCCATAAAACTGAGTGATCTGTAGTTATAAGAGCTTATAACACGTTATAACATACAGCCCATCATAGCACCCGACAACCAGAGAGTAATGTTTACTGTGCTGCATAGAACAGCTAATAAATACTTATAATACACTTAGAGGGTATAACTAGTGCTCATAATAACTCAGTGACCTGTACTCCATAAGTGTGATGATATGAGCTTATAACGCGCTATAAGGCTGTCAGCTGATAATGTCAAGTCATGTGATCATGTATTACCATTAATGTTAAGCTTATAATACAATAAGGCTTGTAGTAGTGATTATAAAACTATGACTGGCAATGAAGCGTAATCATCATAAACTGTAAGGCTGATAATAAAGCCTAGACTATAATATACTACCCAGGCTTTAAGTGCTTCTAATGCGCTAAATACTAATAGCTTAGAATAGTGTATAAAGTCCATAATAAAGCTTCTAATGCTTTAACTGTGTGACGTGTAATAATGCTTATAATACGCTGATGTTTATAGTAATGCTTATAAACTGTGTGGTCTGTAATAGTCTTTATCATGTATACACACACACACACACACACACACACACACACTGCTATGATATATTAAAAACATTTCTACTATAAAGGACACCGGCTTCACAGTTTGCATTTCTGACTTTAACACTAACACAATCTGTATTAAACATTCCTAATTTAACCCTCATGTCGATATATTTTGTTTAATTTTTGTTAAATTCATGAGACTAATTCACCATCTATCAACTCGGGTGCTGTTTACATTTCGACTGTACGCCTCATAACGGTGCATTCATTCATCCAGTGATTCAGTTTTATTACAACCAGAATTCCGGAAATTTTTTATTTACTTTTTTAATAAAATGGAAGCGAAAAGACTTTTAAATCACATGAGCCGATATTTTATTCACAGAAAAACCTGAATATTTAAACGGAGAAATTTTATAATTTTATGCAGAAAATGAGCTCATTTCAAATTTCTGGAATTTGGGGTTGTACATTCTTACACATCCATGTTCTCTCTATCTCTCTCTCTCCCTCTCCCTCCCTCTCTCTCTCTCTCTCTCTCCCTCTCTCTCTCAATCTTCCTTTCCCATCCATCCATCTCTCCGCCTA